>NC_087256.1:4145000-4445000 GCF_037042905.1 Lytechinus pictus | reverse complement strand
TTGAATGACTCACTTTGACAGAACGATTCAAATTTTGTATCATTTTTTACAATAAGCTGGGTAGACACAGTCAAAATTGCAAAACCCAGTCTGCAGTCCATAAATATCTGAGTTTTATACACTTGTTATCCATGCAGCCATTAAGAAAAGATGATAGTAAACGTAAATCACTACAAATAAGTAATAGAAAAAACAAATAATTTTAATTCTGCATGTCATAAGCTTTTAAAAACAAACGCATTTCAAAATTATTCCATCACTTATCCAAATCCATATACAGAGTCTTTAGGAAATCGGTGGCCTTACTCTAAATATACATATAAAAATGCTACAATCAGAAGCCAACTGATTAACACTCATTTAATAAGTGGGTTAGTACTATTGCCCAATATGACTACTACTGATGATTCCATATCAACATTCTGTGAGTTAGTATTGACTATCTTCATTAGATCGGAATATCTACTCCAAGCATCATCAGACTAAATTATAAAGCAGAGTACATAATATGGGTCAGTGATGATTATCTTGTTCAAAGATCTTGGTATATACACCCATCATCAAATTAACTTTGTTTATTTTTACTGCAAGTGGAAGTGGGGTCATTGGATTACTGTTATGCCAAAATATTTGCAGTGGTTTCATGTTTACAAATTCAAATAATCCATTCACCATTATTTCCAATTCAGTTTAAGGGTCTTCCATATTAATCTAAAATATAGATTTTACGAAGTGTTCCAAAAATATTTCAAATTTTGTGATACAAGGTCTTACCAGCAAACCACGATCTGTTAAGTTGATTTCTATCAACCAGCATCAATGTGCTCTAATTTGAAATTGACCAGCAGTATCACCCAACCATCTACTATCGCCCAGCTCTTAATTTCCATATGTGAAGCGGAATGGTGTTGACTATCTTCAACACATCCAGACATATCCTGGAGGTAAATGTGTCAACCATCGGATAAATGAAGAATGGGAAAGTGAGAAGCATATATCCGGCATTGCTGCGAAAGGAATTTTGCAACATACCCTCAAGCGGCATATAGGTTTAAACATAAATTTAAGTCTTGCATGCATCCATCTATCTTTATGTTTTTAAGTGTGAGGAGAAATTGCAGCTAAGGCTCTCATTAAACTACATGTAGTAAATTATACATTTTCCACTTAAATATTCATAGAAAAAAACTTTCTAGTTGATTCATGAAGACCAATGCATTACTGCATTTTTCCCCACCTTGTTACACTCTTAATTTCATAGATTTGCAGTAAATCCTTTTTACTGTTGTTAGTGAACAGCAGAGCACTGGATTTGAATTTATTGAATTAAATGTTAAAGATTTGAATTCAAATCACTCAAGATATAAAAACAAATCTTTAGAACCTGTATTCAACGAGTCACTGTCCATAGTCAACCTGGATTTATTTTAAATCCATGTCCCTCTGAGTTTTTGTATTTGCATAAATGACTATAACCATGCTATGACCAGTAGAAAATAGTGCCCTAAATGAGTATTGCACAACCCCTAATATAAAAGTAAACAATAAGGTTTTTTTAAGCAAAACCAATCGAAAAATCATCATCATAGTAAAGCACCTTGATAGATGTTTCTACTCACACTTTCAACAAGACATCCAGTCAACCATCCATACATTAAAATACAGCAGTAAACATATCATTAATTGGTATTCCCTAATGCTTCTTATCCAAGCAGTTATGTGCATTCCAAGTACCGGTATCTCTTGCCATGTTCACCCCCTGCAAACATTTACACTACATTGTTTTTCCATAAACAGTATACTGGTTAAAATGCATTTATTTTATATGTTTGAATTTCCTGTAAAATGTGGTAAATTGAATATTTTCACCATAGAACAGTAGAGCGCAATACAACAAATCACCTTTGTGTGTGTCTGAACGTATAGCAGTCGCAGAGGGATAAAATATACAGGGCTTCCTGAGAGGTATAAAACTATAAAAACATATGTAGAGGAAACATATGCACCTATACGATTAAAGAAAAAAAGTGAAGTTACAGTCTGAAGGCTATGAAAGCAAAAAAAAGTGTAAGACAACTCTCACAGATTTTCAGCATTAGCTTTGAGTGTCTGAACAGACTATTTATCTCGCCGCAATTCCTGAAGAGCAATTAATACTATCATCAAGACGGATATCCCTCTAAACCTCCACATCCATACCATGGTCACTGAATTAAATGAGACCACAGATATCTTCATTATAGAGCTGGTCTGGGCTCATCCTCATAAAATTGGAATAACTTCTGGTATGGTTTCCTCCAGATCTCAGCTGCTGTGGTGATATATGATTGCTTACTACACAGCACTATCTAAACTTGGAAAGGCAGTTAGTTCCAATTCCATGAGCAATATATAATGCACAAGAAAATATCATGAGAAAGAATAAATAAAACTTTCACGTTTCACAAACTGCAACAAGTAATGGGACAATAAATGATAATCATGCCCACCATGATTAGGAGCAGGTCGTGGCTTGAATACTATATCAACTTTTTCTTCCTCAAGATATATCTGTCTGTTAAAGTTATTATGTATAAAAAGAATAAAAAATTTTATTCTTACTCTCTCTAAAAAAAAATGACATGAAGTGTGATAATTTAGAAAGTGCGTGCTCAGATTTCTTAAAGGGAAATTTGCATTTTCTGTCAGTTTATACTTTAGAGTGACCTTCATGACCACTGTGATCATATTCCAAAGGTATGAATAGCTCAATGAGCAGAAAATACACATTTAACTCAAAAAGTTACTAAAAATCTACTCTTTACTAGTATTCACTCCTCTAAGAATTTTAACTCAATTGCCCATTTTTTTTCTGAAGAGCATCTTCGTTGTTCTCTCATATCATTCTTAAACAGGATACTGTCATGCTTATTAAAGCAAAGTGAAAAACATCATAGTTCAGAGTGAAATTAATGAACTCGTACAAATATTCATTCTCTATTATTTTGAAACGCACACAGACAAAGGAAAGAATGGGATGGAATAATTGAATTGGCTGGATAGAATTAACGAGAGAAGCCAAGAAAAGACAGGGTTTGTGAAATTGCAAGTCAGACATGATTTATAACCCTGATTTGGCAAAAGGTTGTTGGATTATTAAAAAAAATCATGGGGAATTTTCGTTGGGAAGTATTGTATTTTCATTGAATAAAAAGTTACAAAAGGAAAGCAACATGATCCAACCGCGTAGCCAGGATTTCATTTTGGAGGGGGCGGTAAATGCACGCAAAGCGTGCCAACGCTTACAGAGCGCGCTCCCTAGGGGGTGGGTGCAGGGAGGGGGAGTTTCCCCCTCCCGCGCAAAGCGCGAAGCTTTTGGTGTTTCATAAATTAAAATGAAAAGGAGTCGTCTCTCTTGTCTCTAGTATCTATATCAGCTCCAATTCAGTTGACTATATTGTGATTTTGAACCTGGTTTTCATGAACCTTGTTTTAAAAAAAGATTGTGAACGCACAAAAAAGGAATACAATGGAGGAAATTAAAATGATAATAACCCCGCGCAAAGTGCGGAAGCTAAAGCGTTTTATCAATTTTTTGCCATGAAAAGGGTCCCGAGAAAAGGATATTCTCAAACATATATTGAATACTTCCCTTGGAAAGATCAGATTTGATTACAAACAATTTAGCGACAGTGCATATCTTTAACTCGCAAAACAGAGGAGAAGAAGTGTATATGCCAGGAGGAAGATATTCCTCCCCGCGCAGAGCAACGAAACTCTGAAATTTCAAAGGGCGGATGTTTCATCAAAATAATGCAGATATCTCCAATACCCCATCGGCTCTAATTCAATTAATTTTCTAAGATTATTGAACTTCATTAAAAGGAAAATAGTGCGCAAAAAGTTGAAACTTCTGTGATTTATTGAAATTATATAAAAAGGATGCCTAATTTCTTTGACTTATCCTGAAGTGCTTCATTTTGAATTATAAAGAAACTTAAGAGTCATTCAAAATTTCAAACTGAGGGCGAAAAACAGGACAGGAGATGAATGTACAGGGAAATGACATGAAGTTGAATAGAATTTGATAAATAATATTGTACTTTTTTATTTAATACCCTTATACGATACGAATTTTATACCTTCCTCTTTTTGGATTAGGAACCTGTTTGCCCCAAAAATTATGGTTGTTTAGTAATGAGCTGAAAAGCGGGAGAAGTTGACTTTATGGAGGTGACGGCAGAAATTGATATAAAGATTTTACCCGCCCAGAGCCGACCCGACCAGAAGTTGCGCGATCATTTAAAAAAAAAGATAACTTCATATACTTCGGCCTAACCTTACTTTAATTCCATGCCCTAATGTATACATTTGAACTTTAACTGGCAATAAACACATATAGCTGAGGTAGAAAAACAGGGTTAGAGAAAGGGTGGGGGAAACAATGGAGATCTTCAATATTTTCATTTAACCGCGTGCAGCGCGGAAGCAAAATTCATAATCATAAATTTAGAGCAAGAGTGAAGGAGTTTCTCTTTTGAGAAAAAAAAAAGAATAAAAAGAAAAAGAAAAAACACAAAGCTACCTTTCTTCCCTTTCCTCCCTTCCCTTTTCCTTTTCTCCTCTCTTTTTTCCCTTCTTTTTTTTTCTTTTTGGGGACGTTTTGGGGGGGGCGACCGCCCCCACCGCCCCCCCTGGCTAGGCGCCTGACATGATCAAGGCCATTCCAGTGGGAGTCTACACGTACCAGTGAGTATTGATAAACACAATAGTTTGTGATGATTAGTTTTTATGATGGAATGAAAAATACAAATTTCAATACTAGTCCTCAAGAAAAATCTGCTTGAAGACAGATCTATGCTAATTCAAAACAATATTAAGATGACTTTTTGCGATACCAGAAGAAAAGTGGAATTAACACAGATAAGCTTTCACTAGTAAAATGGCCACATGGCTGGACTTCACTTATTTTCTGCATGATTTCAAGTTAATGAGTGTTTACAATCTTTCTTATTTCAAATTTAACTTGTTTAATGTGTTAATAGAGAAGTCATATTTGTGCATTTCATTATCTATTCAAGTTAATGAGTGTTTACAATCTTTCTTATTTTAAATTTTGTTAACTGGTTCAATGGATTAAATTAAGTCATATTTGTGCATAAATCTCATTTTAAGTTAATGAGTGTTTACAATCTTTCTTATTTTAAATTCTGTTAATTGGTTTTATCAAAATAAAAAGTCATATGTGCACATCATTATCTATTCCAGTTAATGAGTGTTTACAATCTCTCTTATTTTAAATATCGTATGGATCAATAGAAAAGTCATAAGTGCATATCATTATCTATTCAGATTAATGAATGTTTACAACCTTTCTTAATTTAAATTTCGTTACCTGGTTTAAAGGATTAATAGAAAAGTCATATGTGGATATCATTATCTGTTTCTGTGGTAAAATAAGCCTAATAAAGCAATAATTTAAATTACAAGACCTGACTTTGAATAAAGTAACAAAAGCATTATAACTATGCACATTAAACTACACCACAGGAAAATATTCTCTGAAAACAAAGACCGTCAAGGACTTCAAACAACATCAGGAATGGGGATAAATATTGTCATTCTATTATTGAGGTCCATACACTCCACAGTGGAAACAAAGAGGAGAAATATGGGATATTAGTATTACTATTAGTTGTGGTCACGATCACAGCTACGGGTTTTCATATTGTTTGCTTTCTGTCTACGCCTATGCTGTCTGATTTACAATAACATCCATATTGCTAATAACCTATAAAGTGTACCAAGCGTACCAGTATTGTAATACTGTACATTCATAGGGGCCTCTTGCATACATCTATGCACCTGCAATATAATATAATTGCGACCAGCATGCATTGATTGATAGGGCATGCATATACAGCATACTGAAACTTTTTAAAAAAATAACATAATTATCAGAATGTCAGCTTTTACAGAATCACACTGTAATCTACATGCACTGCTGTGAAATAAGTTCTATTAGACATCTGCATTAAATGACATTTTTAATACTAGTAATTTTCTTTAAATTTTCTATTCGCCGTTTATATGAAGCAATACATACTATATGACATGTATCCATATATTTTCCTCTCTTAAAGCTAAATGAATGTAGTTGCAGTAAAACACTAATTTCGTGAGAAAGTCTGTAAAACCAAGGTTAAGTATGACTATATAATCGTGGATCTAGATCTGGTACAGTTACATAAACTGAACTTTGTGAAATCATAAAATCTAAGCTGAAATACGATCACACTGAAGATCGCCAACACAGATAGGCACACGTGGGACAGTGTATTATTATTGCTGGAATAAAGACCCGACGGAAGTGACCGAATCCGCGCTTATTCTGCTTATTTCTCAGCAATTACACAATTTCTTCCAGAATCCTTTGGCACATATTTTTTATTCATACAAACAGACACTTTGGTGATCATTAAATTATATTAAATTCTGTAAAAAGTCATTTTGAGATCTTTCCCACAACTGGAATTTATCTTTAAAGTTAAAACATGGACCCATGCATAAAGCATAGTGTGTAGGCCCACCTCTTGGTTCGCCCGAGAAAAGACTAGCACAGATATCATAAACACAATAATAAATTCATTTTGATGAACTAATAAATTACAGTACTATAAACAATCATATACATGTAATCTTTTGTAGTGCATTCAATCGAAGAAGGTAAATAACTAAATATGATTATGATCCTTTTTAGACCTGAACAGCATGTATTCCATTTACAGAATCAATAAAACTCAGTATCAATATCATTTTATACTGCATGGATACTTCTGCTAAGTTTTCCATTCTCATATTAGCTTCTGTAAATAAAATTGCGGGTGAACTTTGAAGAAGACACTCAAATATTGACTTAGATATAGCAATCTGCACAATACAGTGTGGTTTGACATTGTTTATAGAACTAGTGACATCACGCACAAATGTGATGCAAATGTATGGGAGGCAAATGGAAATGAGAAGAGTACATAGTGCGAGCCATACGTCGATGTATAATTTACTTTTTAAATCGTATAATTTACTTTTTAAATCAAAATCTCTGTTAGACTACTATACTATTCGAAGTATTCTCCCTTGTTTTTAAGAACTGTAATAATTCATTTCAAGGAAATGCACTCTAGTCTGAAAAACTTCAGAATTGAAATGATACACACAAATTGTAATAAAAGCATTGCAACAAGCAATAACATGAGAAAAGCTTTAAATTAAAGTCAAGACCAATTATCATTATAGCATCATAGATTTAAATATAAGTGCAACGCAAACTAAAATTTGTAACATAATGAAAAGTGCACTGTGACCATTATTGCTCGGGAAAATGACCCATCATCAAGCAGAGAAGTCTTTTTTTTCTTTGCTAATTTTGCAGCGATTTTCTACCAGAATCATTTTTATTCATTCATAAAAATACTTGGATGGTGATCATAAGGACTCTGTTCTAGCTCACTTATAATTTCAATAAGACTGTGAAGGAGACAAAGACATTTGGTAATTGCTTCAGACATTCTTTTCATAGTGCTCTGCTGACAACCTATATAGACAAGTCCCTATATATATTTGTCAATTAAGATGAATTATTGAAACACTCAAGCAGGCCCCTTTTTCAAGTCCCGACTGATAACGTACTCTCCCATGAACAATCTAAAAGCATAAATAGTGTGTTGTGTTCAGGAGAATTCAAATCTTGTTTCATTTTCTATTTCATTTCAATTGTTGTTCATGAATGTCCTCTTGAAGTGCTATGAGCATCGAAAGGTGGATTAGTGCGCTTTACTTTACCTGCATATTGAACATTAGAACATATTAGATCAACACCTGCATTTTCATTAGAAATAAGAAATTCAGCAGCTCAGTAAAATGAACTGCTTTACATAGACATTAATACCCACTCAATTAGCTCTAGAGGAAGGTATTGTATATATGAAAATTGTTATGTGAATAAATATTGCCGGTGGTATAGAGATTGTATGATTGAAGACAAACTAATTGACCTCTTGTTGCTGCAGGCCTTAGGCAACATAATCCCATCGTCATATCATTCTATTTATAGAATCAATTGTTGATATGCACTAGATCTGCAAGCTCACACTGACACAATTTCAAAATACTGTGGTTTTCATGTGCTAATAAAGTTAATACCAAACAGAGCCATTATTCTGGAATTTTCCTAACTTTATAATTTTCTTGTTTTTTCCCCCCTTTCTTTTCCACTTTTATTGATGGAAGGGAATGGGATACTAGTATTAAAACTTTGTATGTACATGTAGATGTAGGTCAAGCTTTATCCATTTTCCAATTAAATATGAACGAGAAATGTCACACACACACACACAAATTCATTGATTGGGAAGCTTTTCTGATGACTCCTCACGTGTTTTATGTGTCCTCTTAATTTTTCGAAAATTACAGTGGTTTCAATATATTTCATTTTCAAAACAGTTTGATTTTTGCGCAGCTCTTCTTTTAAAGCACTGCAAAATCAATTTCTCCGTAAACTTAGTTCAGAAGGCAACAGACTCATGATCTCTCATGGGAACTAAACCTCAAAGAGTAAGATCCCTGGGGTTATAAGAAACATGGTAGTAAAGGTCCTTCAGTTCCAGTTGACAGGGTAAGATGTTTAGACATTCAAAGCTCAAGGGCTTTACATTATACTCTTCACTGGGTTGCAATGAGCCTTGAGGCCTAACCATACCAATCTCATTTAGGCCCAAGTCACACCAATGAAAACAACGCAAGTCCGATCATAGATATCACGTTATTTCAAATAGCATAGCATCAGTTGGATTGAAGTTGGTCTCGTTGGTGTGTCTGTAACATCCCTCCCATGCAAAGACCATTGGTGCGAGTGCTATACCATGGAGGGATGGTCAAGTGCAAGATAACAGGAAGTGTAAATAGCAGCAGGGTTGCAATATATTTCAATCGAATGCACACAGAAATTGATTGGCATTTTACAATAATAAATGAGATGTGATATCTTGGCCTAAATTGAATTCAGATTTGTAATGAAGTGCAACAAGGTGATAAAATGTCCAAGGTATCTGCTATGAGACAGGGCTTTTTTCAAAACTTCGCTATCTTGAATGTTTTTGTATTAGTTGCATGTACATGCTGGAAGCATTTACATAGGAATAGCACAACATAAATATCTTGAAAATATATGAGTCCATGAAATGCAACAATTTACTAGAAGATAAGAGATTCTCTACTTAGATGAAAAGTATACCAGCAGTATAGGATGTTCATTACCATGACAATACGATTTTAATTTTGTTTTTGTCTAGTCAACTTGATAATGTCCTCACCATGACGACATGTATTCTTGCTAAGGGCATTTTCACGGTAACTGACGTTACACGTCACAATCTTATACACTTTTCATTGTGTGTATGATTATCTCTAAAACAACAAATGATGGGAGTTTGCTTAAAAGCAAACAACATGTATCTTAGCAAGAATACATGTCGTCATGGTGAGGTGTGTTGTCATGGAAAGACTTCCTCATGAATGACAAAAACTATTATTAGATAAATATCTTTGCAAGTAAATAAAATACAAATGATGTGTCGACTTGTAAAGATTTCGACTAGTTGGCAAGTTGAATGGCACTTTAAAACTTCTGTAAAACTAGGAGAAAGACACAAGACTACTTTCAACACTACCTCGGTAGATCATTAAAGTTGTTTTTCATTTTTCTTGTGAATCATATGCTTATTTGTATGCAGGATGCATGAAATATAAATGTCTTACTGACTGATGAGAAAAAAAATCATGTCATTAAATCAAATCCATTGGGGTGACCGAACCCATAAGAATCAATTTACAGATGATTGAGTAGATCACAAATGGAAAACAATGAGAATAATGAGATGGAAAATAGAGACCAAGGAGAAAAATGAACAGAGAGAGAAATAGAGAGCGAGAAATATTGACGGAGAGGCAGAGATATACATGTACATGTATATATACGGAAAAGGGTAACTTTTATGTATTGCATAAAGGAAGGAAAGATGATAAACTGTTAAAGATAAACAAAGAAAATAAGAAAAGTGTATTTACAGGTGTGTGATATTAGGCCTGTTATACCCCTTTCATAAACCTATCCTCCAATTAGCCGCCTAATAGTAATGCGGATAATTCAATAAAAATTGCGTTCACAAACTCCGAAAATTATCCGCATTATTTTTACGAGCGCCCGTCCTGAAAAAGGCGGATAATCGTCATGACAACTGGACACGCCCCCTCCGATGCGGTTGTGTTGGAAAAGGGTGACCTTGTGACCGCACCATGGCAATTATCCGCATTATTTGGAAATACGTTTATAAACTCAAAATCTTGTCCCGATGCTGCTATTATGCGGATAATTGCAGCATCAAAATAATGCGGATAACTCTGGTCCTCCTCCGATTTTACGACCAAATTATGCTGCTATTAGCCGCATAATTGGGTTTATGAAAGGGGTATAAGTATCTAAAAGAGAAGGGATTGAGAGAAATAGGGAGAGAGAAAATTTGAAATAATGACAGACAAAAACAGACAGTTGAGTGACTAGGATAGGAAGAGGGAATAGGAGAGAAGAAAATGAAATGCAATACATTATCATTAAAAACAGATTTTGAGTGATATTCTTGTTTGATTTTTTTCCCCCATTCATTTTACTTTTTTGTCCTAGGGTAGAATTGTCCTTGAAGTTTATTTTTCTCCATTCATTATAAAACTTGTCTTGATTTTAAAAGTAGACTTGTTCTTTCAGTAATGCAAAACAGTTATAATAATGAAGAGCGATAACAAGAGATGGAAATGCAACAGGCTACAGAATAGAACTACATGTATGAAAGATGGAGAGAGGGAACAAACAAGATAAGGTACAGTGATGAAGATTAATACAGATGCATTCGTAATTAGAGAAAGTGAAATACGAGACGGCAGTGCAGGTGGCCAAAAAGGATAGATAATCCAATACATTGCATTACCTGAAATTATCCCTTCTAGCACTTGACCTAAATATCTTACTTTCAGAGCAAAAAGGCATTATGAGTAGATCCCATTATCGTTCCAATATCAGATGAATAAGAAGAGACGGGTGAATATTGGATCAGCACTATCTCGATCTTATTTCCTGTAGAGTTCATTCATGACATTCTGTAGTTTTGTTGTTATTAATTGTACATCTTACCCTTTGATTCTAACATGGAGATTAAGATGTAAAATAATATCTCCTTTCTACAATAAAGAGAAGTGGAAATACCTTAGAGGTAAAAGTCTCTGGCAAATTACCCAAATTTTCTTGAGTGTGTAAAAAATAAATCTACATATCCATTAATTCATTAAACTCCAAGAATGATGAAGAACATGAAGAGGATCATTTATTTATTCATTCCTGGTCTCATGCAATCTTTCTTTTTGATTGCCTATCTTAAAAAATATGCAAATTCTTTGTGTTACATCTGACTGTCTTAAATTCAGATTCTATGTCTCTTGAAATGAATATTTAATGAAAGCCACCCCATGCAATAAAATCACAAGTAAAATTGGGAGCATTTATATTCAACCCTGACAGATGGGTATAAAATAGGTGAAAAATTTTAGCAAAAAAAAATGATATCTGTGAAAATAAGACACTGTTGACACCATTCAAGAGGAAGTTGTAGCCTTTGGAAATATCAAGCTCTTAAGGATTTTGGTATGAAGTATTAGTGACACCATATCAGCCAGACCTTAATCTTATCTACCATAAATAGCATCTCTCCTAACTGAGTAGAATCCATTAACACTATTTGCACTGACAAACTGATCCGGACAGACCTGACCAAGACGATACCAATCAACTTTTACAACGAACATGGGTACAGAATTCTCTTGCTATCTCAAATTGCATCTCTGGGAAGAGGAGGAATTGCGACCACAAAAAATTCTGATCATTCGCAATCATTCACAAATTTCAAGCAGTGGATCTTGTTCATTAATAGTACGATATGTTCATGTTGTACAATATGCCTTTGGAATAATCATCTGGATTGGCCATTGTCTCTTTGTAAGGAGACCCGCAATATGTTGATATCTACTATAGATATAGCACATTCAATATTTGCAAAAAATATGGGAAGTAAAAATCAATTCTTCATATCTGTTTGTTTGCTGGTGACCCCATCATTCTTTAAAAAAGTACACATTAAATCAAATTACCAAAAGAATCTACGTCAGAATTATATGTTTACTCAATATTAAGGGCAATTTTATCTGGGACATCCACTTGTTCCACTCAATTACATATTTCCTGCAATAGTGCACCATAAATAGCGAATGCATCACCCTCATAATTTTGCCTCATTAAATCCCCTTGTACAGCGGGCAGCTTGGTAGGTAATCATCCAAACAAGCATCCTTATTAAAACAACATCTGGTACCATCTCAACATATTTATGTTTACAGAGTCACACACCCTCATCAGTTGCTTTATCATCGACGAATAAATTTACATGCAAATCACATGGATTTAGAATTAATCCAGGCTATCTGTGAATAGTAACAAGCCATATACTGGATTTAGATTGAAGCTGTCAAGATTTGAGATTTAAATTTCAAATCCTTTAAGATTAAAACACAAATCTGTAGGATTCAAATTGAATTTCACTATTCCCAGTCAATCTGGATTTATTTAAAATCCATTGTCGTTTAGAAATGTATGATGAAAGCATACACTCTGAAAACACAAAAGGGTGATAAAGAGAGGAAAAAAGCTGAGGAGTGACAGCATTTTCCACTCTTATTAAAATCACTATGTCACCCCAAGCCCCTCAGAAGGGTGACTCACCTCTTTCCATCCTTTAATTTTGTAGAGTTTACTCTTTACATGTGATTACATTTTCTATAATTAAGGAAATAAAAAAAATTATAAATGAATTGAACCCATATTAAAATGGCACTGAATTAGACCCCATGTAGTTTAATATCTTACTGAAAGAGTTCTTGAAAAGGCCTGAAATCCACAAACAAGGAAAAATGAAGATTGCAACGAGGAGGGCGATCAGAGCTGTAATCATTGTTTGAGAGGAATTTACCTGGTACGCGATGGCAGAAGAATAATTAGCCGATCACGAGAGACAATACAGGCTGAAACACAAGGTGATTTATCTATTCACAATACATAATCATCATCTCTTGATGAGAATATCTACATTCAAGCAAGCCAAGCATCAATCTTAACTTTGATACAATCACACACAAATCCACACTCACATCCTTCTGGCTCCCTCTACTGACCAATTCATACATACTCACATCAAAGGATTACTGCCAGTACATGCTGAAGTAGCAGTTTTCCAGTCATCATTCATGTGATGTTAATTTGTGAGGTAGGTCATGTTATTACAGCTTCCAAACAAGCATCATGTTTTCTACAGTGAATCGACCAAGTAGATAAGAAATACCTCATCGAAAGGTTACAACCTACCTACCTGCTTTAAACCTGCAAGTGGGTGCTCAAGAAAAGTTAGAAGGCAGCTGTTTCACAAAGTGGAATGTTCATAAAGAGCTATATCATTTGCTTTACAAATGAATGAAATATGATCTTAGTGCTGAAACAGATTCTTAATCATTCTTAATAACCATCAGTAAATGAAAGTAGATTACATTTGCAAATGACCTTTGTAGTTCTTGTTACCAATAGGACATTTCAATAAAAAGTTGTCAAAATTTGTCAAAGTTAGATTAAGGTTTACTAATCCATTCTAGTTTGTTACAACATCAGGAGAAAATTAGGGAATCTCATTTAAAAGAAAAGCTTTCATTTATCTGAAACAACTCCTGGTCTGATGGTCAAGCAAATATAATCACAAAGCCTCATTCAAAATTCAGCGACAGGTTTAATGGGATTTCATACAAGTGGATTTTTTCTGTTTCTTATTTCAGTCCTGCTAAAGCATTAAACATTTAGTACAATAATAGACTGTAACTTTATACTTTTGTTTTGTCTGTTCTTTGTGTTAATGTTCTAAATTTGGTATATATAGATCTATAATAAAAAAGTTTGGAAATCTAGGATTTACACTATCAAAAATAACTTTATCTTAAATCCAAATTACTGGTATTGATATTTTTATAGTAGCATCTTCAAGTGGTAGAAATAGGAACATGCTACTACTACTACTAGAGTCCTTCAAAATCATTCCACTTGATAGATGAAAAATAATCTATCATGCCAGCTGGAGTGGCCTCATAATAACCTGGCTCACGTACATGGATATTTCTACACTTGGAAAATCAATCAAGTTCATTATAATGCAATTGACATTTAGCTCTTAGTTAATAACAGGGTTGGGACATTCAACACTGTTTTTTTTATATTTGGATAAAATATTAGCATGGTGTCATTTGAAACAACATTTCCCTCTCATGTATACTTCCCTTATATTCTGAAAAGAATAAAATGTAAAAATGAAATCCAATATTTCTTGCTCTAAAATAAATTGTAATTTAAAGAAAAAAATACTTTCTTGAAGCCCCTCTTCAATGATTCTCTTTAGCTCTACAAATTCACTCAGAAATCACATTCTGGCCCATCAATGTTAAATGTGAAACATACTCCACTCCCAGTGGAGTTATGAGTTGCGCTGTCTACAGTATGTTAGATAAACATTTTTGCAATACTCTTGCTTTCATTTATATATATATATATATATGATAATGGTGAATTAATACCTATTGAGCGGGTAAATGCTACTTCTTTTTAGCAACTTTTAAAGAAAGATTCTTCAAGCTGACTTAATTGCATATTATGATACTTTAAATTGACAAAAAAATCATACATTATGAATTAAATGTTGACTTCAACAATACAAGGGATTGATAATGTAAGAGAAACCAAACAGGTATGAAATGCCGACTAGAAATGCATTACCTGCTGTACATTGCCTTTTGATGTCAGTTAAAATGTTCTAACATGTAGATAAGACCCTGTCAACAATGCTATGTTAATATTTGCAATGTTTGCAGATATTGTGTTAGGGATATTTCTGTGATAGATTTATTAAAGGTTAATGTAACATTAATTGATGCAAGGTTTTATAATCATGGAACAATTGCTGTCAGAGCAGTTGTCGCCAAAGCAAAATATTACTCAATTGATTAACATTCAAGACAACACCCATCTTTTGTGGTCAAGATTATTCTTTAGTCCAATAACACTCAAGACTCATCTTTTACGATACAATGGCATGTAAGTGATTTTTTTATGGTTCCCCATCTTCAGATAATTGGTGGTTTTCTTCCTGATTAGACTGGGAAAATAAACAGATGCTCATCCCAATCAAGAGCTTTATGATCACCTTCGTTGATGATTATCGGAGCATTAAAGGTAATTTAATTAACCTGTGGGGGATTTAAAATTATGGCATTTACAGTAGTAGATTGAGTGGGTGAAATAAGACTATACACCTGTACATTACATCTTGATAATGAACAGACGGACAAAAGTAATTAAGGATAATAGAAGCAGTTGCCAGGTGAAGATTCTACGGTCAATATAAGGTTTCAAGATGATCAGAAATTGCAATTGCACAGGAAGGTAATGTACCACAATAACAGCAGTAGCAACAGGTTTTACATCAATTTGTGTTCATGTAGCCTCTGTTTATTGACTCGGTATGTACTGTAGCCAAATAATTGTAGTTGAATACTTCAATTCTATTGCGGAGTATAGATGAACACTCATGGTTCTAACTGACAGGTCAGCAATGGCTGTTTATTTTTGAGGTGATGTTCTATTCTCTGGAAGAAATATGTCGCTGTTGCCACAAACTGGCATATAGTGCTCTAGCACAAAAACAATTATTTCAAGAAAATCATGTTTACTTTTCATATTTTTAACTTTATATTTGAATGTGTTAAATGAATGAAATCTCTCTGAAATTTGAAAACAAGTACAATTCAGAAACACCCATGCGCATCATTATGAGCGACTCTCTCCATTGACACAGGGGCTAGTATTCATATCACAGCCAGGCCATTCATCATGGGGAGAGCCAAGGGGCCCCTGCATGTTGTTTATGGGTGTCATATCTGGGGCCCTTTTACACAAAGAGGTGCAATTTATAAAAATCAATATCAACTATGCAAATTGAAAAACCAGTGACACATCCACCTACAATTAAGTCTTTCACTTTCTTACAATAAGACATTTTTAACTAATACACAAGACAGGACAGAGATGCCCACAGATGAAGAATCATGTTTGGGTATATGTTGAAGATTGATAAATATCTTATCCTGGGTATAAGTAAACATAATACAGACCACATGCATGTTTTAACGATTTGTACAAAACAAAACGGAAATCATTCATAATCTGTTTTTATACTGTTACAAAAATAACTTGATATTGGCATGAAAAGATGTTGAAGAGGGTTAACAGACCATGTGCCATATGTTGAATATTTTTGCACATGAATGATCAATGTAAAACCATATTATGTCCTTGAATGCATTAAATTGTAACATGTACATGTAGGTATTCAAAATCAGGTGACTAAAAACATGTATTAAAAGAAAACATTTCAACATGATGTGTCACATATCAATCAAACATTAACTGTATGAGAAAAAAATAGATAAAATCAAAAAAAAAATTTAAAGATAATTGATTTTATCTATTTTTTATCAAATGCAAAGCAAGCACATTCACACAACTGGATTATTGAAGTACACATCTATAGAGAGTTATGACAATTAATAGGAAATATGGGAAATCAACACTCCATGGACATCAATTCAGATGTATAGCACATACAGAGACACGGTCCATGGAGGAGCTTCAATACACAGGCACACGTTCCTAGACTTCTAATAAAAATATGATTATTTTTCACAAGCTTACGAAGCAAAGTCCACATTGCAGTAGCATACGCCAAAATACAAAAGAAAATTACATCTCATTTTGTTAATAAATTCAATAGTGATTGATGAATACAATACATTGTCAAACATTGATTGTTAACCTGTTGAATGCATTTATAGTATAAAGTCATATTTCAGTTATTAAAGTCAATATTTCATATTTCAATGTAGGAGGGCAAGATTTCCAAGGGTTCTTTGTGGGGGTTAATTAGCTTATGTCATTGGGCCTTTTCAATTGTCATTTTTCTTTAAAAAAATAACACAAAGTGAGGAGCAGTCATTGCTTGCAAACAAACATATGTTGGTTTATTCACAACGTTCAGAATGCTGACTAGCAATAATGTTCCACCTGTCAAATATGTAATCTAATAACATTAATAATTGATACAAATTTAGAAAAAAAATATTTACCTTTAGATTCAATATTTGTTATTTGCTTCTTTGTACACTGCATTAAAAAAATGATAATGTATCTGCTGAAATGATTTCTGGCTTTATGATAGATTTCGTGAAATCAAGATTCAATCATTTGAATGTAATCTTCATTGCAAGAAGAAAGAAAACTTTGATAAGAAAAATTAAAAGGGAGGAACTACATGTAGGATAGTCTGAGTGAGAACTGCTAAACTACTGAGTCAATATTGAGAATAAAACAGTACCGGTACATGTATGTTCAATGTCGTGAATGCACTTTCAGACGTGAGAAACTGATACAAAAGAAAGGCTGTTGTGTTACAAAATACACTCTCGTATTTACCTGTACCCTGGCTGGCTATTTTTTCATGAACAGATAGCTAGAGACTCGCCATGTTCACGTGAAGGTTATGCCACATGTAGACAGCTAGACAGTAGCCATGTTCACACGATGAATGTATCATACATGTACAACAGATAGCTAGACAGGGCATGTAGCTGTATTTACATGAAAATATGCACACTATAATAAAGTTTGCAAAAAAATGAACAAATAACTGTCCACGAAGGATTTGACTTTATAAAAGGTTATAGCCCATCCCAACAAAAAATTGATTTGAATAAAAAAGTCAGATTTCTATAAAATTATTAAAATTGTGACATTTTAAATTTTCACTTTATTCTATTTACATGTCTATGAATGAGAGACCGAACACAAGATCACAAAATCACACACTCAATATTTCAATTAATAGAGAAATAAATTACATTTTGTAAAGAAATTAAAATCAGGGCAAAGGGAATACCGGTAAACAATACTACACCCCCCACCACCACCACAATGCTACATGTGAATGACTATGTAAACTAATAGGTGTATAGTAATTTCCTAAGTTTGTCTGACATATACATCAATAAAATACTTATTTATTTAAGAAATCTACATGTATTCCAAACTGCAGATGTTACAAAATATTTTATTCATACATGTGTATGAAATAAAATGGTTCTGAAAGAACTTAGAACACATCTGTATTCTGTTCTATCCAAACCAAAAACATGAGATTACTTAATATTGGATTGAAATATAATTCTTGCAATATGAACCAAAACCATATTGCCAATTTCAACATCTTTTTTTAACCCACACCTACATAATGAGTGCACTTTGTCAGATGTCATCATGTTTATTACATATCAAATTAAATCTTACACACAAGAGACATTAGAACATGCTTCTCAAATTTTATATATCAATGATTTTTCATACTACCTCATAAATAATCTTTCATATCTTCTCTAGTTATTAGTGCAGGCAAACTGCCCTTGGGAGAGAAACCATCCCAGAGGGACACGTTGCCATAGCAACAAATGTCATGCCTGGATTGTCAAGCAGACGACAACGCATGCATGATACCGGCAAATTTTCATATGCCTGTTGGCCTCCAGAAATTAAACGGAGACAGTCATTAAAATCTGGTTAAATTAGTGCTTGTTGCAGAGCACTCAATTAGTCTGGCGACAATTGCAAAGAATATTTTCTCTATGAATACTCCAACTACAATATGAAGTGAAAAATGGGGGAGCACAGCCAGATTCTTATAATGGAGGTACCTCTTTCATTTTATACATTTTTTTAATACTAATTTATAAAGGGGGAGATTAGAAGTCAAAGTTACTAGATTGTTCCCTAGATGGGGATGGCAACCCGCGCTTGCTTCCATACAGGCTGTGAAGGGGGAAACCCTGTTTCAGTCTCAGGAACAAGTGGCTATGGCCCCTGGTTATGATTGGTTTGGGTTGACTGCCCATTCCATCTAATTACTATTGTCATGTTATGTGGCAGTCATGGGCCACTTTTCATCATTTTATGGCAACATCAGGCCCAAAGAATAATCTTTAAAAAAAAACTTCCTCAACATTGGATAAGTTAGTTTAAGGGCTTGGAGTCTCAGCTTTTGAGCCACCTCGAAAATCACAATGCTAGGACATTTTTAAGAGGATAGTGATATTAATGCTTTGACATGTTTCATCTAATTACTTGATACCATGTAGATTATTTCTCCATTATTTCCCTATTTATTCAAATCAACCTGATGTTACACAGGGCTCAGACGTTATAATGGGCACAGACAGTAAAATGGGCACAGACAGTAAAATGGGCACAGACAGTAAAATGGGTACAATTGTCAAATGAGGCAAATGATGACTCACTTACTGGGAATTATGATATGGTACAATATAATTTTATGTTATTTCTATCTGATGTGGCATTGATATAAAAAGGGAGTGACTCATTTTCATTCAGACAGGGATTATTTTCCAATGTTATCAGATGAAATTCAACCAATACAAGAGAAAAAACTGCAAATCATGTGGAAGCAAAGAGACATAGATTTGTTTTAATTTCATGTACAGTATTATATTTAAATTTAATGTGCAAATATGCAACAGAGGCCCTGCTCATTAAAAACACAATCATTTCACTCAAGATTCTGGATTATGAACTGCAGAAGTCAGGATAATTCTGCACCTTTTCAAGCTAAGAAGGTCTTAAAACAGTGTGAAGAAGTTCAATTGTAAAATGTATAGAATGAATATCAAAGAGCATTCAGACACAGAAAATTTTAATATAAAACTTTTCGGCCCTCATATAGGGTTCCAAAATTTTAAAGTAATGTTTGTAATTCTCTTCAAAACCAAAATGCATGTTTCATAGAATGCTGCAGATTTTCTTCATGATGCGGTAAATTGTTTGTTCTTTGACTGCATTTTGAAGAACATTCAGAAACAAGAGATGGCTTTATAGACACCGATCGATACAAAAACATGTCATTCTGAACATGCTGGCCCTCCTTCCTACTTGAAAAGTAAGCTTTTTTTTCAATATTTCTTAAACAAATTTTCATTCTGATGATTATTATTATAGTTTGTAAATGCATGTGGTCCTATCTTTTCAAAGTAATAAGATACACTCTATTTTGAATTCAACCCTTTAAAAAAAAAATTCTTAATTCCAAAATTTCAAAAATGCAACAGATCGTTGTGCAGTGCATTTAATAGATACAAATAATGTATAATTTCACAATTTACACTAGTTAATCACAAAACAACTGATAGGGAAAAAACCTGATTATTTCTATTTTCACATCTACATATATTGCAAGACAAGCTCACAAAGAGCAATGTAAGAGCATAATACCTTCAGTCTAAAAATGTTATGCTTGGATTTTGCTTTGTTGGATGGGATCATGAAAGCAGAGATGGTTAAGGGGAGGTCTCTCATGAAAACATCCTCAGAGGTATTGTGTTGACTTTAACCCAATGCTAATAGCTCATTACTTGCAGGGGAAGAGAAGAGTGCAAAAAGGGGTGAAGGCAAGCTTAACATCATCCCCTGGACATGGAGGAATAGGGTAATTGGGACTGGGAGAGAAGAAAAGAGAAAGGCAAAATGAAAGGGAAAACAAGAAGGAAAAGAGATTTTGAATTTAAAAAAAATTGAAGGGAGAAAGGAGACAAATGGGGAAGACAAATATAAATATTTCAAGAAAAAATGACTAGCAAAATGTCCAAACAAAGTAATGTCAAAAATATATTCACCAGTAAAATGTTACAGCTTTTTGTAGATAATGAATGTTTAACCTGTTTGCTTTTAACATGCATTATTATTTTCTTAATTGCAAAATAATTTCCTTTTGAGTCATAAATAAATGATTCTCTGATCTTTGTCTATAGACAAAATGCATTAGCTGTATATTCAGGCTTTTAGAGTTCACCTGGATTGTGATAATGTAAAAAGATTGCAGGTTTTAGACATATTTAGGTTTTATTTCAAAAAGGGGTTTTGCCAATTGCCAATTTTCACTATATTTTACTGTAATAACGGGGTATTTACTGAACATGTTTCAAGAGAAGATAGGGTCTATCGAGAGATAATCATGGAAATATATTCACACACACTTTCCTCATGCCATCACATAAAGTATCTCTGGAGAATACTGCAACTGCAAAATAATTTCTGATGAACTAAATAGAAAGCCATATTGATGCTAAGGAAGAGAGGGTACCTTCACAGGGATGGAAATTAGACGAAGCGGTTATAGACCAATTATACAGAGAACTCATAGGAAACAAAGAGCAATGTAGTTCTGAATACTGAAGGAAAAATGGTGAAATATGAAATCTACATATAGCTTCAAGAGACAAATACACAGTGATAAAAAAAATGCATTCTGAAAATAAACCCCAGCTGGTGATTCATCTACTCTCGACAATCAGGGTTGATATATTAATTAGAAATTTAGATGGTAAATCCAAATGTAGCCGATTGACTCATTATTTCTCTCTATCATAGGTTATGATTTCCACAGAGACCATCTGATTCAATAATCCATTATCCTTAATAAATATTCTTAATGAAGTTAGCAAATCAGAGGACATTCAGAGATATTTTTATCCTAATTAAATGTTAAAAATCAAACAGGAAGGCAAAAAAATGAAAGAGCCAAGGGATGCAACTGAGAGCCAAGGGATGCAACTGAGAGAAAAGTTTGAAAGAAAGACAAAATAATTTCATCAAAGCTTTCGGAGTTCATACATTCACACAAGCACACTCAAGCAGTAGAACACCTACATGTACCTACCATACAATATACAGTTAATCTAGGAAATTGGGCCTAAAATAGTATGGAATGTTAAAGTAATTTCATACTCTGTCACTCTCACACTACATCATGCAAAGGAATTTGACTTGGGTTTAATTGGGTACAATGATTTTACCACTCATAAACCACCCTTAAAACTAGGTGCAAAGCTTGGGGGCCAGAATACCTCTGCTGTACAATTCCCTGCATGTACATGTAGCCCCTTGTAACAGTAGGCCTACAATGCATACAGTGTGCGCTATACAAATTTCTTTTCCTTATTATATCCATGTATTGTATGTATTTGTGAACATATTAGAACTATTCAACTTTATGTATTCAAAGCTAATCAAGGTGGGTGAGTGGAAAGAACCATAAAGCATACATGTATAAGTTTTGCACAAACAAATATAAATCTGTTTCAAAATGCTATTTTAATAGAAGTATGTGTAACATTAATATATTTTTTTTAAATCTTGTTTGCTTGAGCTGAACAAATGCACTATACATACTGTAGTAATTGCATACACCCTGTAGGTTCATAATCCACTCATCCAAGATAATTTTGTTTGTTTATTAACTGAATAAAAAAATATTTATGATGGCAGGTTTTAATTGGAAGTCTTATGTTTTTCTGATACATGTAGGGCTAATGTCAATGATTTTAGTGAAAATAGAGCATGCATACATAATTGTGCATATTGCAAAGAAAGAATCAACCTTATCCCCCTTCCCCCTTCCCCCTTTCCCCCAAAAAGGACAAGAAAAAACCCAAAACCCAAAATAAATATGGAAAAATTAAAAAGCTCTTCTTTTTGACAGATCTACTGAATTGTTTATCAATGCTGCACTCATCTTCAATGTACAGTAAGCCAAGCCTTTTTGATTAATCAGACTTTTAGGTTGATTAAAAGTCAAATAATGATTTAGCAAAGTACTCTGACCTTTATCTACAAAAAGCTCAAACATTTTACTGGTGAATATATTTTGGAAAATACTTTGTTTGGACATTGCTTGTATATGTATGTCTGTTAGTCTGTTTTTTTCTTTGTAATATTTATATTCGTCTCCCCAATTTATCTCCTTTCTCCCTTCAATTTTTTTTATTCAAAATATCTTTTCCTTCTTGTTTTCCCTTTTATTTTGCCTTTCTCTTTTCTTTTCTCCCAGTCCCAATTACCCTATTCCTCCATGTTTAGAGCGATAGTAATAACAGAAACATGTGGTTTAATACTGCAAAATCCTTCAATATCCTTAGAGCATAAATTATGAATGTGCATTCAAAAATGAACAGCGCAATACAACAAGGTATTATCTTTTATTCAAGAGGCTGATGGATGTCAAAAATAGAATTTAATTAGATGTCACAGGAGATGCATTCATCAAAAATTCATGTATAGTCATGAATGCACTATGTATTACACAATTTTTTATCAGGGGCTACTATTTCATAACTTACTACATGTACCTTCATGTACAGAAAATCTGAAACATTGGATAAGCTTTAACATTGCAATGAGTGGGGATATCCAGGGCTTCTTTTTTTTTGTTTCCTCTGCTCTTATGAGAAATTCAGGGGCTAAATCGCCCAGCCCCTTGTATTTTTCCTGCTATGTATTATTGTATCATGTTGCCTAAAGGAAGGTTTTACACAAAACATCAATTTTTAGGTCCAAAAGTGAATTATAATACTTGACATTGATATCAAGCTACAACTGAGTGCTGGTCTGCTCGTTGCACAATCATAAGTATTGATTCATTTGGATCGAAAATATTCTTCAAAGAATTTTAACAATTGCATTTGGGGTAATAATAATAGCAGGGCCCACTGAGAGAACAGTATTCGGAACTGAAGTGGCTTCCCTGGGTAAATATACCTATTATATTATTACTATTATTTTATGTAATGTTTCATATTTGGGATCGCAAACATGACCACATAAAAAATGGAATGAACCGCACTAGTTTTCAATAACAGTTGATGCAAAACAGCTTCAAAAGAGGTGATTTTTGTTGTCACTTGGAGGCAACCGTAGAGAGTGGGACAGACACATCTCAATTGAAATAAGCCTGAGGGTTGACCCATTAGATGTCAGCAGTTATCCTCAAACCTATCAACAACTTGTCGCTACCAAGTGATATCTTATACTCAGTAGTTTGATATCTAACACAGATCATCTCTTCTCATCATCTCTCTTCCATTAAACAGAGCCTTATCAATGAATGGTAAAATAGGGTGCATATATTACTGCTGTTGGGTTTTATCTGATAACGTCATATTTTACCCAGGGTAGCCACTTTAGTTCCGAAAACTGTTCTCCCAGCCAGCCCTGCTTAACAACGTCACATGTATCTTGCTCAATGGTTTTACATCTAACACAGATCACCCCCTCTCATCATCTCTCCTATATTGAAACACCCTTGATAACACTCAACATAGGAGAAATAGGGAGTATATTACTGCTGTTGAGTACTATAGATCTATCCCTAGTCTCATAAGCAGTGGCTAAATACACAAATCATCTCTCATGATAATCTCTCCTTAATAAACAAACCTTTGATATGTCTCAAGATGGGCAAATGACAGAATGTATTTAAATATAAATTTAGTGAGCAATATCATTATAAAGATATCCTCATAGTGGAGTCAATAATGTAGATAATCTCCTTCATTAAAATACCATTGATAAACATGAAGGGTGCATTTACTCATATAATGTCATGTAGTTTATATCTTAGTATAAATGTGGATTCATACACAATCACCTCCTCTGAGATGTTTGTGATATGAATCCACTGGTAGACTCCAGTGGTCTTGAACATCGCGGCGGGTAAATTAGGGTACATTTCAGGAATGTATTTTTGTTAGCTTTTCAATCAATAATTCTTAACTGCTTCATCATACCTATTTGTCCTATTTCATCTCAAATCATCTCTCCTCCATTAAAATAACATTTGAAGGGCAAGTATATTGATGCCCTGAAAACTTTATATCTTACTCAGTGAATTTATATCTTAACATAGATATTTCTTCACATTATCATTATTTTCAATGAAAAACAATTCTATGCATGTACATGTATATAGGGTGCATTAAAATGTAAGTTTCCTCCTGTCATTTTAATTTGTCTTAGTGATCTATATCATCATTTCTCATGACCATCTTCACTTGCACATGTTGCTGCATAATAGTCAGTGTCTTAATATCTAACATAGATCATCTCCCCATCCATAAATTACCAATGGCAATACCCAATGATGGGTAAAATAATTTGCTTATTTACTTTCACTATCAATTTTGAAAAATTAATCCAATGCTATCAAAGGCCATGATAATGTATGTTATGTTGATAAACCCCTTTAACATTTCTTAGACCTGTGTGAAAGGAGTGATTTACATCCGGGCGTTCAATCCTTCTCTCAATAGGGACGGAGGGCGATACAAGCTTCCAAGAGTCTACGACCCTATTATCGATCGCTATGTCACCAATTGGGTCAATTCAGTCATCGCTGAGGAAGGCTGCAGTTAGCAGCCAAAATTTTGAGGTGATTCTTCTGATTTGTTCTTTGTGTTGAGAGCAAAAGTTGAACTTTTTCTTATTTTCAACCAACACACATGAACTTTCATGATCTTTTTTCTCTGAGATGTTTATTTCATCTTTGACAAAAGGTGCACCATAATTTTTTTTATAGAGATGATCAGAACTTTTCAACCATGATAATACTACATTTTGTATGAAACTGTCGTCCATTGAATTGAAAGACTCCGTTTCAACCCAGTTAATACCACTTTCCGCAGTGAATTTAAAAATCATGAACACCTACAATTGGGAATGATTCCCTTGATATTAATTTCAAAAGTGAGACAAACTCCCAAAAGAAATTAGCTTTGTAAAGTAGGACATCCCCTTGAAAGATTAAAATAAGTACAGATTAAAAAAAGTTCATTTATAAGAAACAAACAACTTATATAGTTTCAGGTCTAAAAAAATAATACATAGATTGAATTTATGATTAAAAATCCTACATTTTTACCACTTGCATTTCACTGATGTCAGAAGAGGAGGGAATACTCTAAACAGTTTTCTGTGTTTGTTCATTTCTTTGATGCCATCAGGTAAAAGGAAAGTTAGTAACATTCCAACCAGGGTTCTTTCCATCTCTCCATCATCTCTCCTAGCCATTGATATTATAATGGTGGCCAGTCTCCTGCCCTTAACCTTCCTTCATACTGTACGCTGGTGTTTCTAGTGTCAAAACCCTAAGGTTATCATTCGCAATGGGTGTTCCACACCGACCCTAACCAAATTACACCTCACGTCTCCTCTGAGGGCTGAAGCTATACCTAAAACACATAGTTCACAAGACCTTCTCAAGAAATTAGAGGGTGGAAGGATAATGGCGTCACTCACAACACAAAGGGTTTATGAAGAGCCTTATGAAAAAAGAAAAGGGGTGAGGGGTGATTTGCCTATAAAAACGTTCCCTTACACACAGTAGTTGCAGGAAAATGTCTGGTATTATGTTAAATTACAGATTAACAGAAATGAGAAGAAAATGTGTAATACTCCAACATATGCCACTCTAAGAGGTTAAAAGTAATCACTAACTGCGCCCCCCCCCCCTTTGAAAATAGACATCAGTTTTTTTCTTATCCACAATCCAATCCAGAGTGCCTGTGCCCCCTTTCACCTTTAGGACTATATACTGTACAAACCAATGTAACATTTCACTACAAATCTGTATTAGCAATTATTAATCCTCATCATTCCCCTCCCTTACATAAAGGTTCCTGGATACACCAATGTCAATGAAGCGTGGGTTGGTTGAAATGGAGTAGAGTCATATGGGTATTCATAATGACGTTCCCATTGGACTAGACGGCGGAGGACATTAATTCAAAAGCTATTAGACCCGCACACACTGGGCAGTTAGTTTAATTATAAGATGGGTGGATGGTTCCCATGCCAGACGAATGAGTGATTGCTTGGCTGGCACAGAGAATACACAGCCCATCAAATACTTGAAAAACATGCTGTGATCTAATATTCAAAATCCTTTCATTATTAAGAAACACAATTTATATAATCAACTTATTCATAATGAAATACAGTTGGGATATACATGTATGATCTCTGTCCCAAAGCCTGTACACACTTCTATCCTCTGTACTTTAATTCACATAAAGGTAATGAAAACAAAATATTTTTCAGAATAAAAGATGAAGAAAGAAAATAAAAACAAGTTTTCAAGAGCCAGAGGGATGTGATAATCTCAAAATTTCTGAAGAAGATAAATATTGCTATCAAATTACTCTCAAATGAATTTGAACAAAATTGATGGATCATCTATCTCCTTGCCTTATCCACCGATATCAATGTCATAACCATAGGCCTATTGATCAAATTTGTTGTGATAACACTGTTTCATATCTTTTTTTTTTTTTTGGCTCAAGATGAAAACATGGCTAGATATGAATTGCTTTCACAAGAATGGAGCAAAGCTAATATTGTAAACAATATTTGGATTCCATGATGCTATTCATCAATTAATGCACTACTCTATCGGACATTGGGTAAATGCCAAGCCAAATTGAAATATTCTTTAACACACATTTTAGGAAGTGGTTCTGTTAATTTCTACCAAGTTCAGATTAAATCATTTGAAATACATTCAAACATTCCAGAACCTTGACAATTTTGGTGGGCTTTGGTCCTTTGTTGAATCATGCGTATTTAACATTATGATTAAATCCCTGCAAAAATTAGCTTAACACATGTTTAGCTAGCTATAACTGTAGATGCTAACCTTCAGATGCATGCATGACATCCAGATTGATAATCAGTGCAATGGGACTGCACAAAATCAAACCCATTTATTATTCTTAGACCCCCCCCCCCCCCCGTCATCCAATCAATTCTAAACGGCTTAATTTTGAAGCTTGGTCTGCAAATTCCCAACTCACATACTTCCCTTTCGTAAACAAAATTTAATCATGGTCGTGTTGATTTTGTTGCCTCATTTGGGCTTCTCAAACTGTCTGCAACTGGAGGCTCCCTCATGTACCCCCTATCGTAATTACAGAAAGAAATAAGAAATACTATAAAATTTGTGTAATAGATCAATTTGTAGAAAAATAGAGCTGTTCAGATATACATGTATTGTATTACAAAATATCTGAAACCCTTCACTGTTTCTGAATTTTATGATAGAAAATGAATTTGTAAATATGATAAACAATCGGAAAAAATAGTAATACATGTAGATCTGAAAATGAATAATGAATGTACATGCTTGTTATATAAAACATTTCATTTTGTTATGTAGCGATCTTGAGTCTATCAATAGTACGTCAATACTTTCTATGCTATTAAAAGAAATGTATTTGAATTGTAAAGTTGTCCTCTCAGTGTTTTACATCTTGCTCATGATTATGAAATCAATATTTCTATTTTTACTTATCTCTTAAAAACAAAGAAATAAATTGAATCCGTGCTGCTACATTGAGTCACGGTAGCTTATTCGGTAGAGCGGGATTTTAGATTCCGGTGAACCAGATTACATTCCCGCTTGGTGCGCTATAGCTAGTGCCCTTTGGTAAGGTACTTATCCTCGTCCCTCTGATATGCTTTTCACACTGCACTTTTTTTCCTTAACCCCGGGAAATTGGTGGGGCTAAGGGGGGGTCTTAGCCCCACCAATTTCCCGGGGTTAAGCTTAGCCCACTTCGTTTTCACACTACGTTTTAGCAAAGTGGGCTAGCATTGTAAATAGTACGGTAATATCTGGCCCTGCAAAAAAGCAGGGTTAGCCGGCTTATTGTGGCTAGCACCACAATTGCGGTGCTACGAGATGCAGTGTGAAAACGAAACAGGGCTAAGGAAAGTGGGGCTAAGCATAAGCCAATCACGGAAGTCGAATTGCACGTTAATCACGCTATGTATGGTAAAATCATCAATATTCATGAGCTGAGGGATAGTCCGGGGTTAAGGCATTATCTCCGGGGTTAAGGCATTATCCCCGGCTGAGCAGATAGTATGGGGTTAAGAAAGACAGTGTGAATCGAAAAAAAGATAGTATGTGGTTAAAAAATAGTCCAGGGTTAAGGATAGTAAGGGGTTAAGGAAATGCAGTGTGAAAAGCATATGAGAGGACCTTAAGCCGTTGGTTCCCTGGTTGCTTGCTTACAAGCATTCTTGCATTTTTAGCAATCAGGTAAAAAAAATCACCACCATGCTTAGCATATGTAGTAGTGATTTTAAAGACTCATTGAAATTTTCATAACTCATTAGCAAAAATAAAAACGTTTTTCTATACTTTCAATTATACTTTCTGAGTGCACATGAAATTATGAAAAACTATATCAGATTTCAAGACATCAAATTCATACATCTCCATGATAAGAGAACTATCGATCTGAGCAAACATTTCACAAGAGGAAAAGAGATGGCGGACATTCCAAGATACTTCAGTTTCACCAGTCGATATGAGCGTAGGAAGGGGAAACGTACTAAAAGCAGAACGCTGTGTCTCTCTCTGCCCTCTCTCTCATTCTCGGTCTATTTTTCCCCTCTCTCTTTTCTCTTAACTTTTTCTGATCCACCCTAAAATCTTCAGTTTTTATTGTACTTTCTATGGGGATCCTCAAATTGGCAAACATGCTTCAAAATGGCTGGTTTTGTGGACGGCACTCCATTTGTTTTGTACACAATTTTTCAGATTTTCCCTATTGTCTTTTAAATTGCATATTGCCTCATTCTGAGCATATATGTCATGGGAAATATAATTCACGCCACATATGTCAAGATCAGGAGGAGATGATGTGAAATAATGTAAAATAAAGGAGAAAATCTAAAAATTTGTGTACAAAACAAATGAAGGGTTGTCCACAAAATCAGCCATTTTGAAGCATGTTTGCCAATTTGAAGATCCCCATAGAAAGTACAAGACTTTTTAAATGTCCATAACTTGCCTATTTCATAACCGATTCTGATGAAACTTATTTCAAATTGTTCCTTTTGTTTTACTCTTTCCAATAAGATTTCTTCTCTTCTTGGGTTTTGGTTTCCTTTAATGCATCCTTTGTCATTTATGTCAAGCATTTGTTTCTCCACCCTTTTTATCCTCACTCGAGTCTTCTCTTGATCTCTCCCATCATCCATGCATCCTTTTCTCATCCATTTCAAGCAAGAACTGGTAATTTTCTTTTAAAAGGTTCTATCCCCCCCTCTATTCCTCGAATGAATCTTCTTTTGATCTCTCCCATCATCCTACAGTATCTCATCCCTGTCAATGTCCATAACTTGCCTATTTTATAACCGATTTTGATGAAACTTATTTCAAATTGTTCCTTTTGTTTTACTCTTTCCAATAAGATTTCTTCTCTTCTAGGGTTTTGGTTTCCTTTAATGCATCCTTTGTCATTTATGTCAAGCATTTGTTTCTCCACCCTTTTTATCCTCACTCAAGTCTTCTCTTGATCTCTCCCATCATCCATGCATCCTTTTCTCATCCATTTCAAGCAAGAACTGGTAATTTTCTTTTAAAAGGTTCTATCCCCCCCTCTATTCCTCGAATGAATCTTCTTTTGATCTCTCCCATCATCCTACAGTATCTCATCCCTGTCAATGTCCATAACTTGCCTATTTTATAACCGATTTTGATGAAACTTATTTCAAATTGTTCCTTTTGTTTTACTCTTTCCAATAAGATTTCTTCTCTTCTAGGGTTTTGGTTTCCTTTAATGCATCCTTTGTCATTTATGTCAAGCATTTGTTTCTCCACCCTTTTTATCCTCACTCAAGTCTTCTCTTGATCTCTCCCATCATCCATGCATCCTTTTCTCATCCATTTCAAGCAAGAACTGGTAATTTTCTTTCAAAAGGTTCTATCCTCCCCTCTATTCCTTGAATGAATCTTCTTTTGATCTCTCCCATCATCCTACAGTATCTCATCCCTGTCAAGCAAGAAATGGTCACTATCTCAACCTCATTTTGTCTCTGCTCCCTTCTCTTGATCTATTCCATCATCCATGCATCCTTTTCTCATCCACATGTATGTCAAGCAAAGAGATGGTCATGGAGTGTAGAAACCGTATCACTGACGACTTCTCCCAAGATCGCTTTCTGGGACGCAAAACAAATCAATAGTGAGTGACAGTGGCCAAGATAGAGAGAGTAACAGACCCTACAAAGAGGTGTGATTCCATGAATACAAGCTTTATTACATTCTGAAATCCAATGCACATCCACCCTGGCTGTTGACAGCATCCAAATGCAATGTGATATTTCATTTCATTTCACTTATTTATTTCACCATGGTTAAAAGCCCATTCTGCATAGCTGTTTGTCAAAGGGGCCTTGACACAATATACAATATTCAATACACAAATATTGTAATTGTTTTTTTTAAACAAACAAAGTTATTCAAACAAATTAAACAATATTTCATTCCATTCCCCCCCCCCCCGTATAAAGAAGGGATTTTAAAGTGATTTAGCATGCTTGTTTATAGCCTTTATCTGGAAGCAAGTTTTGAATTTTGATAATAATCTATAATGCCATAAACATGTTCATTATAGATATATACTTGTCAGGAGATATCGCAATTAGACGATTACTCATGGAATAATCCATCATGCATTTGTTTTCCTATTCAAACCCAGCACTCTATGAAAGAAAAACATTAACTTTTAATGTTTTTAAATCATTCATGAAATAAATATGAATTTACCACACCAAAACACCCAAATCTGATAAGATCCAAATTATTGCTTTCTATCATTTTCTGAATCCTGCATAATTATGAAGACAACTGTAGACTCCATAAGAGGTGAGCATTGAAAAAACATTGACAATTCAGACATGATGCAATTTGCTGCTTTCAAAAGTCTTTTTGATCATTAGGAAATATGAAAAGACTTTATCATGAAGCCAATAAAATCCCATGTTGAAATGCATACTGTATTGTCACAATATTCATTCAAGAATATTACTTTGCCACTAAAATGGCATTCTTTTAAAATACAGTGCGTATCAAAAAAAAGTTTACACTCTGAAAAAGCCCTGGGAATTAAAAAATATACAACATGTGGGTAATTTTTTCACATATATTCTTGGGTTTGGGTCTCATCTATCCAATGAAAGTAAAAATTTTGACAGAATGTTATACTTGGGTGAGCACTGTCCATTTTTGTAAAGCTCGCAAAAATCTGTTTGCGCAGAAGTGCTCGTTTTCACGATGTGTCAAGGTGAAAAGGCGAAATCAAACTTACCCTGCGAAACATTTCTCATACATTTCCCTTGCACTTTGAGTAAATTGAAATAAAACGGATGCATGCAAGCATTTTGTAACCATTTTGCCACCCAACTTAAAATTTTAACACTTAGTAAGCACAACTTTTACCCTTTTTGTGCCAGCTGGATCTGAGGACATAAAACAAAAGCTTACATCAGACATCTCCATCATTTTTCACTAAGTTTTTATCCTGTAAAGTGGGTTAACATTTCATTTTTCATTTAATACTTGTTTCTCCACACTTTTCCCAAGCTTGACGATGATTAACAAAATGAAAATAAAGTCTAAGCCATTTCATGTAAATCACAGCTCAGTGTAAAGCAAATATCGTCACAATGGCCATGATGGCCTCAGTGTGTGGGGGAGTGGGGTGGGGCGCAATGGCACTCTTCGAAGTGTTTTGGGCAAAGAAACAAGTTTAATAAGGTAAAAGATATCTTCAGATCAATTTTTCTAGCTAAACTCCATGTGTTCTTCATGATTAAGGTCAACTTTTATTCGCATAACTATTTCAAAGTTCTGCGCAAATCATTTTTTACTAACTTTTCAAAAGTAAGTGGTGCTCACTCAATCGGAAATATTTTTCGACAGTTATATCGTCATTTGCTTGAATAGATCTGTAACAATGTTAAAATGTGGAAAAATTTTCAGGATATTACAAATATATAATTTTACAGGACTTTTTCTAAGTGTAAACTTTTTTTCTGATACGCACTGTAGAGTGCAAAAAGAAAAAAAAGTCCCAATTTATAGTTGACAATGTATATTGACAGCTCACAATCCAGTCCTTGGGGATAATGATTCAAAGACTGTTAAAATCAAATTTTAACAGTTGTAGTTAAACAAGATTCTCTGAAATTAATGTTATCTTACTTAAAATAAATTTCAATCATTAGTGAATCACCTCTAGGAGTCATTAGGTTAAAGTTCTGTTTGAAAAAAATATCCATAATATTCCTGAAACTTTTTGAAATAGCAAATGGGATGGAAATCTTTTTCAAAGCGTTCAAGTGAAGTTTATTAACTTTAAAATGTTACACGTTGTCAGAGGGAACACATCTATCATCTGGCTAGCAGATTCTAAGTAAAAGAAAAGAGGATGCAGTCGATGCGGAGGCACAACTAGACACAGCCATCAGACTATTTGACGACACAGAAATCAATGAATATTGCCGTAAGCATCAAGACCACGAAGACACAAGCACCAGACTAAAGTTCCTTTACAGGAATCCTTGGTTGCTATTCAATGCACATTTATGTTGTATAGAAAGGGTAAATCAAGCATTGGAGAAGCCATGGGCGCCTCCGAGACAAAAACCAATAACTTGAGGGGGAAAGGGGTCACCTCTATGTAAGAAGTCTACAGCATACCAAAGATGCTTCACAACTTGGAAGGAATGAACAGAATAGTGTTTCTATCTGCATATTTTCATTTGGATGACAAATAAATGAGAAAAGATGTAAACCACAGCTTTCAGATTGGGTAGTGGGAAGGAAGTGGTCAATGATCAGCTGGAAACCCTTTTTCAAGACTCTGCATTAATTGTCATTTTGGGGCAGGTGGTTTGGAGAATGTTACCTTTCTAGATCGATTCATTCTAACCACATACAGCTGTAGAGCTGTGTATGTCCTGCAGGAGTGGGAAGCCAAAGAGAAAGATACAAACAAACCATTCCATTTACAAGGGCTCTTTTGACAAATTCATCCTAACTTCTGGAAATACGTAGAAAATACATAGATCTATGAAATATCATCACTCATACTGCAAGCCAAGAAAAAAAGTCATTTTGTTCATGTACCGCACCGTACCGTATGACTCTGGATCTCAGAAAATCTGAAATTTTGTTTAATAAAGGGATGGTCCAGGCTGGATATATTTATATCTCAATAAATAGAGTATAATAGTAGTCCACAGAGCAAAATGCCAAAAATTTGATCAAAATTGGATAACAAATAACGAATTGAATTTAAACATTTGTATTATTCCGGTAAAACAGATCTTGGCATGTCTTCATGAATATTCATTAGGTGGACTGATGATGTCATATCCCCACTTGTTCTTTTGTATTTTATTATATAAAATTAGGTTTATTCAAATTATTTCTACCAAGAACTAAAACAACTGGATTGACAACTGATTAAGAGCATTAGTTATTTATTGCCGCAACTTATTTCATCATAATGGAGACACATCATTTTATACACACGTACATGTATGAAAAAATGAATCAATTATTGTTTCATGTAACAACATAAGAAAAAGGAAAGTGGGGATATGACATCATCAGCTTACCTAATTAATATTCATGACAATGTGCATATAACTGTTTTCACAAAATATTTATAAACTTTAAAATTCAATAACTTCGTTATTTGTTGTCCGATTTTGATGACATTTTGGCATTTTGCTCTGTGAATTTTAGGCCTACTCTATTTATTTACATTATTTATTTACATGTACATGTAGATATAGATATTTTCAGCCTGTCCATTGGTTTAAATTTAAATAATAAAAGAAATGTCCTACACCTGTTGAATCAGATATATGTTATAAAGTTCCCTTTTAAGTATAACCAATTCATGATTATATTGAATGCAAATGATTAAAGAATTAAATTCATGTCCATGAACTATATGCCAACTTATTCTTTCAGGAAACATGTTTGTGTTTTTTTTTCCTATTCAAAGAGACTTAAAACCTCCAATGTTTCACTTTGTGCAATGCTGTGGCTGTATTGGTTAGGTTCAAGCTAACCGCTGTTTGCAGTGTAACATTTCCAGTTGCTATGGAAATTTAATCAAATATTGATCCAGAATACATTGATCTTATATTCACAATGGAACTGAACAAACAAAAATGTAAGCTATGCTGTCATCTATTCTTCAAATAAAGATTAAATTTTCACTCCCTCTGGTGTCTGGAGTAACATGAGAGATTACTTGTTTTGGAGTAAAAACAAGATAACTATCAATTGTTCTTATTTTTTAAAGTGACTGATTTTGCAAGAGAGAAAATGAAAGAGGCTTTACTCAAAAACTATACTGTAATTTGAATAAAGGATGACTTTTCACTCTTTTACAGTAGACCTATATTGTGCCATAAAGGAGTTCAATCTTTGATCATTTCATTATTTTTCAGTCTCAATCTCCACATTTTGGGGGTAAAAGGCTCATTCATAAATGACATTAATTTTGTAGATATATATATATATATATGCAGCAATGGAGATACACACCTGAAAGTCGACCCTGAGTCAACCGACTTGAAGTCAATTTACTCAGGGTCATGTTCAGAACATCGTGAAAGCACTCCGAGCTCAAAAAAATTTCTAAGTTCTTAACATGACCCTGGGTAAATTGACTTCAAGTCGGTTGACTCAGGGTCGACTTTCCGGTGTGTATCTCCATTGCTGCATATATATATATATATTTGGGGGGGAGACCTGACAAAACTGAACTGAGTTTTTATTTGATGGAAGGGTGGACTTTCCCTTTAAAACAGTTACCTTTTATCATGCCTGGCCAGACGTTCCCGTTTCTAGGAGGGTAACGCTTGTCACCCAAGGGAGTTTAACAGTACAAAAGCACAAACCAAGCAATGGACAAACAACCAAATAGAAGACTGATCAGGTTCTCAAAAAAAAACCTCACTTCAATTACTGCTTAGGGAGGAAGAATACACTTTTCTTGCTGGAGATGCAATTTTCAACTGGATAAAGACAAACCAAAAACTATAAAGAGCATCCTTTCTCCAAGCTATACTGTACATTATGGATTATATTTGGTTGACAAGGGAATTGGAGATTATTTTCTCTTTTTCCATGTTAGGACATCCTGGAGTAATTAGATTTTGAGAAATTTCATCTTCGTCTTCGTTTCCTGCCTATGGGCTTTCTTTTTGTTCTTTATTCGGTACCTACGCACTGGGAAGCTCCTATATGCAAGGGAGCAAAGGGCATACATTTCTAGGAAGGCAAAAAAAGAGGGAATAACATGGATATTTATATTTTGCTTCTGAAGTCTTAAATGGTGTCTTTGAATCTAACTTTAGCGTTATGATTAATTTCATAACTCCATTGGTTAGTTGTATCAGGCATCCATCAAGTTGTTTTTTTTACTTTTCTAGTACAATTCATCATAAATCCAGATTCTAACAACATGTGTTAAATTTGTAAATGCACAGGTCTACAAGTCCTCCAGCCACAAACTGTATACATGCATTTTGAAAACAGACAATGTGTACGAATGGGGCCTCTGTGTAAGTGCACCTAAAATGAGACTTAAAAACTAAACATGAATTTCTTTACTCCTCAAAATCTGAATCTGACATTGTTTCCTACAATGCACATTCTGAATATTACAAAAGTGTGCCAAATATCTCTTCACAATTAGTGCTAAAAATATTGTTGCTTTTTTTTTCTTAAAAAGAAGAACATCATTTTGAAATTAGAAAGGCACTGGTGCTCCAAGTATAAATTGTATAAAATATTAATGTATAAACTAACACAAAATATGTTACCCAACTATTTTCACACCATGTTTACAGTAAATCGTGATATTCATTCCTACGACACAAGAAATTCACTCAATTTTCATTAAGCAAATCCAATCACAACCACAACATACATGTATAAGTGATAAGTCTATTCGCCACACAGGTCCAGATATTTGGCATTCTTTGCCAATGGATGTTAGAAACTCCTCTTTATTATCTTCATTCAAATAATAGTTAAAAAGGCAACTCCTTAATATGTACATAACTGTTCCTTACATACGTGCATGGTAGGTGGGTGGGTCGGGTTATTATGTATTGGTTTTCTGTTAACAGTGATGTGGTCTCTTGTAGCTTGATAAACCATCCTTATCTAAAACACATGACCAGTCATTTTACTTGACCAGCCATTATACTTGACCAGTCATACTTGACTTTTTATCACCAGTCATTAGTAAATCAATGTGTTGGGTCAAGCAAATAACCAATGATCTGCACACCTGCATAACCAATAAGGGATTCACTTTGTCAAATGCCTTGTCCCAACTCTTGCCAACTCCTGAACAGTTAAATTTTCATCAATCTACTGCTCTGATCAATTTACTTTTCCTTTTAAACACAACTTTCCATTTGGGTTAGATTCCCCATTGAAGCAAAGTAGGTGTACACTTCAATATATGCAGTGCTTTTTGCATATAAACATTGACATTAAAGCAGTGGAGTTCCTCATTCTTTTAAATTATATCTGATTGATACACATGCGTTAACCACATACATGTACATTGGTTAACAGATGTGTATCAATCAATAATAATACAGTGCTTGTATATAACGCATATCACTGCCCATAGGCATGTCTATGCCCGGAGGAAAATAGAGAAAGAAATAATTAAGAGTGGATTAATGTTATGTACATGTAGACTGTCTCAATTAAAAGAAATCTTAAACAAGTAGGTTAATAGTACTGATTGTCAGCCAAATCCAGCTACTAATTAAAGGCATTGCTCAGAGAAGGGAACTCCACTCTACAAAGTATATGGGTGTACGTATGGCTACATTGTAGCCATACGCCCATAAAGTTTGGGCATCATTGCTTATTTTCAATCTCAAAACGACAGGCTTTTATGTTTTGGCTCTTTTAGTTTTGGCGTCTAAACCTAAAGTTTAACTCAAGCCCACTCACACGTATTGCGAGGTTAGTATACTAACCTAGCACCATGAACTGCGTTTGGCAGTGGATTTCTAACTAGTGGGTCGCGCGTGCTGGGATCTTACTTCTGGTGTCCACAACACACAACTTCTATGGCTTGATTTTTCTGTGCGCGACGACATGTAATGAACCCTTGAGTGACTAAAGCCTAACGTTAAATCTTAGAAATAACTTTTGTGGAATAGACCCTCTAAGCTCTATACTAGTACTACAGTCTACAGAGTACAGATAGGCCTACTACAGAAATTCACGGTTAAACTTCAGTTCAAATTTTTAGGTGCACAGACGTCAGACATACATGACATGGCCTCATCACACAACACATCAGTCCACACTGCACTGCCACTTTACACGGTCTCACAATGACTCACGCCCCTCTCCGCCGTCTCGAGCACACGTCCATTCAGACCAATCGCTGACGACACTCTCACGGTAATCTGCCCCGGTGGGGGTGAGCCAGGTGACCGATGATTCACTCCTGTGTAATAATCACCATGTTAAGCCTTACCTTTCGACTCGAGAAGAGCGGGCTCGGTCTCCATTTTTTCTGGGAGCGGTGCAGGGGCACTCTCCACTTCCATTGATTCAGCATCCACCTTAGCTACATCCATTTTGTTTGAATAATTAGAAAACTTCTTCGAAGAGAGGGCTGTTTCTTCTCGCCAGGGCAAATTTCAGAAAAGAAGTGTCTCTTTTACACAGAGAGGGCGCTATTTGACAAAATCAGAGGAATTTTGGTGGTTCATCTCTTTAACATACAAAGATAGAAAATTGACAACTAATGATATAGAGGGGATATAGACAAGTGACACTTTTTATCTTCTTTTTTTTTTGGAAGCACTTAGATGATAGGGCGTATTATTTTGTTTTTTTATATATAAATGTATTACTTATTAATTTTCATATACACAGGGGCGAATACAGGATTTTCCAAAAGGGGGGGGGGCAATTTTTTTGGAGGAAAATTTTGACACGACACGCAAAAAAAATATATATATATATAAAAATTCAACGACAAATTAAGGATATTTCGTACCAAAAAAAAATGACAAGCAAAAAAAAAAGGTATTCAACCACAAATTAATTCAATTTGAAAAGAGGGGACACACCTCTGTTTTAATGGCATTTTTAAATTCCCAATTTTGATTTTGCTTCTCAAAAGGGGGGCATGTGCCCCCTGTGTGCCCCCCCCCCCTGGATCCACCAGTGCATATACATTTATTAACTCAGTGTTATCTCTTATCAAGTATGACTTTGAAACTCCATATGAAATAAAGCATTTGTATATATAATATTAAGGCAGACAATAGTAAGTGTAACTTCTATTTATAGTAACATATTATACTGAAATTGTTATTCCTACACTTTTCGAGCATAAATCATTCAAAATAGAACATGAAATAAGGATTTACCTAATTGGTCTCTAGGCTGAAAATAAATTATATCTAATTAGCAAACCCCTTTCAGCCAATACGAATAATAAATAATCATTTTCTTAAAATCCCCATCACCTTGAAATCAACCCCCCACCCCACCGTCAGTTCAGTTCCCTTTACTCCCGTGACAACCAATTAAGGCCAGGGACAACCATCCCAACACCCCCCCCCTCGTATGGCCATATCAATCAATATATTTTTTATTCAAACTTAGATATCTTTTGGGGGCGTGGGGATGTAGGATGTTTTAAATTCCCCTCTTGTTTTATTCTTCTCCCCCTCTAAATCATATTTTAAATGATTAAGGTGACATAGGCGCTACAGAGAGGTCTAGCCTCTAAACCTTGGCTAGAGAAAAAAATAGTTTAAGATGATTTATTTCGAAAATGTTGGCTCCTCATAGTTGCATCAAAATTAGCTCACAGAGGCAATAAAGTGTAACATTAAAGCCTGGTCGCTTTGCTTCCTTGCATGATTGCTCTCAGACCGGCCCTCATGAGAGTATATAGCCTACTTATTTTTTTACATTTTCCACTTGGAGGAGATAACATGAATTTAGAAAAAGAATATTATTTGTCATGTATAAATGGGGGTAGGCCTATTATCATTCCTAAAGAAAAATTGATAATGATTATTGTCCATAAGGAATGAGGTCTGATTTTTCTATGGAAAAAAATGGAAAATGTCTTCTTTAATTCAATGAAATAATTAAGAGGGTCACTATGAATGTGCTATGCATAATTTCATAGCTAGGGTAATTGTTTACAAAAAAAAGCTTGTTGGTCTACACTTCAAATTTCAAGGATTTAAAATAATCCAGATGGAGTGTGTATAGTGACCAGCCGAATATTGAATTTGTTTTTAATCTTAAAGTCACTTTTAAATCCCCCAAAATCATTGAATTGAAATATTTTAGCTCAGTGCATTTAAATCCACAAGATTTAAATCTAAAGCTGATATCGAGGGGAGGCGCGATAGCTCAGTCGGTAGAGCGGGGGTTTCGGATTCCGGTGACCCGGGTTCGATTCCCAAGTGGTGCGCTAGTGCCCTTTGGTAAGGCATTTATCCTCATTACCAGGTCCCTCGGAGAGGACCTTAAGCCGTTGGTCCCCTGGTTGCTTGCTCACAGGCATTCGTGCTTTCTTAGCAGTCAGGTAAAACAACCTCGGTATAACATAACATTAAGTTGATTTATATTCACAGCCGATCTGAATTTACTTCAAACCTTGTGATTGAGAGTGTTTGTAACCCCGGGGTTGTAACTACCAACGGTATCTTGGCATAAAAATAGTTTACCCAGTTGTTGTGTGTCCGGACGATCAATTTTAGAAAGTCATTAATTTGGAAAAATTTACAAGCGAAGTTTCATCAATTTTTTGTACTTTGAAATGTTAGGAAATATTATAAAGAACAAAATAAACAATGATTACAACTATTGAATTCATATTTTCAGTGTTAACCAAAGACAAAAAAGAAGGCTTCAAAAATATAAAGTGTCCGGATACCCGACCCCCCATCCTATTAAACATACAATTTTTGCTCTCCAAAAATTATTGATATTCTATGGTTCCCTCTCAACTTCAAAGATACCATTATTCTTCGAAATTCCTGAACTGCGTAAACTGGATCGTATTGTTTACAGTGGCAACCAGTAATTAAAGAGAGGGAGAACGTAATATTTCTTCGTCAGTCATGTTTTCTGATGAGACTTTAGATGGAGTGGAATTCAAATCCTCTTGGAAGAAGGAAAGGTCTGTAAAATATATAATAAACTGACTTAAAAGCGTTGGTCTAACCTGAATTCTGACTTTAGTTCGTACTCTGTTGAACATGTGTACAAATTGTCGTATGTGTGCGTGTACAGGCGGTTGCGCTGCGACCGTTAGTGGGTTCGGCCACTTGTTCACTGCAACCACCCTGCCTGTGGGGAATCCAGGGGGCCGTTTCATAAAGCTGTTCGTAAGTTAAGAGCGACTTTAAGAACGACTGGTGATCCTTTCTTACGCGCAAAACCATCGCTTATGAAAATACCATTTGCCATAAGAAAGGATCACCAGTCGTTCTTAAAGTCGCTCTTAACTTACGAACAGCTTAACCACGAACGGTTGAGGGCGCTGCGCACAAACGGCGCTCTTTTTGCATGGCGCATTTTGCCGCCGATATGCTGTGATCGCCGGCTGGAGCCGGGTGCATGAGCAAATGCAAGGGGCGGATGAATCTACTCTAATTTCTAAAGTAATTCACCCTATGGGTATAATATGTACACAAATCTCTACATGAATACATACGTCACCATCTACGATCACTGAGCCGTTCGAACCGAAGACTTTTGTCAGTCAAACTTGCCTGGAAAGTCAGTGGTAAGTACAATTTCCCGTTGAATTTTCGTAATTCTCGACGATTTCCACTGAAATGCGATATATATATCCAACAAGATAGAAGTGAAAACGTGGTATTTTATTGAAGCTGAATTCATTTCAGATCTGATTTTCCTTTCCGTTATGTCGCAAGACTTAGCCGTTTTAAAATATGGAATTTGGAAGTTGGGCTTCCCCGGGCCGTCTGGCTCGGATTTTCATGAAATTACCCCACGTTCGAGTGCGTGTGAGCCAACAGGCTGTGCGTACGTCAATGGGACCCACACGTATTGAATTGTGTAGTTAACAATGAAAACGGAGGAATATTTTTTTGCAAAGGGTTTGGTGATTCGGTGAATTTATATTTTTAGTTTGACATTGATAGAATTCCAAAGGAAAAATGTTAATATGGAATGAAAATGAAGTTGAATTTGCCTGGGTCTAAGTAAGTTAATTAGGCCGGGGTCCACTGTCCAGACTGCTCAGTTCAGTTGAGATAGTAGTTGACATTGAACTCGAGCTTATGTGTCTAATAATAATATAGTGCATTGAGTGAATCTTCATGAATAAGGTTGATCACTAACTTAATCAGAACCGCAATGCATCATGGGATAAAAAAGGGGGCAGTTACGTTAGCTAGCTCTTCGTACTGCAGTGCGCGAGCTGAGCTAGCTTAATGAATGCCCCCTTTTCTATCCCATAATGCATTATGGTTCTGATCAGCGTTATATATTTTGGGGACATGTTTGACCGATGGTAACCTCTTCAAATTGGCAACACAGTTATCTTGATTAAAGACTGAAATACCATTTGTAGAATAAAATTATATCTTGTTTTTTGGCAGGGGGGGGGGTGTATGCATTGCCATTATGTGACTCGAGTTGACTCTAGTCAGGTTTGTTTTCAGGTACTTTATAGCAAATTTGATATTTTGATCCAGTTGCCAATTTGAAATGAAAAGGGAATATTTACAATATTTCTCCCCCCTCATTTTTTTTATAAGGCCAAAGGGCTTGTACAATTTTTTTTAATGTTTTCCACCCCCCTTGATTTTTTTTTTTACTGGAAATAAATAATTAAGGTGTGAAATACCTGAATCGCTCCAGCCATGGCAATGAATATTTTTGCACTGTGTTGCCAATTTGATTATGCTTATCAATGTAGACATTGTATATTTAAATTGCCCCAAGAAATATGAAGTCACTATTAAATAGATGTAATTTTACTGTGATGAACTAACATTCATTTTGAATCATTATTTTGTATTTTATACTTTTGTTTACATTTATTATTTCACTTCATTTCTCAGATACTATTTTACTTATTATTTATAGGTAAAAGATGTGATTGTGATTTTTTGTAACCTTGAATCTCAAAATATATATTTTTGTCATTTACTTGCAGAGACTTGCAGTGATTTGAATAAAAATGGGCCACAATATTGTGCCTTTTACAAGTTAAAATTGCAAAACAAAATGAAATCTATTGCATACCCCATAATCTTTGATCTGAGTAAGGATAGATTAAAAAAAGATTCAATTAAAATAATAGATTGAGAAACAGTTTTGAACTTTTTACTCTCAACTTCTCATATTTGTATTTTATTTATTTTTGTAGATAAATTTGAGACACTGAGGTTTTTCGAGGAACATTGAATGGAGCAGTCATCTTGATCTTACCAATGACATCAACCAACCAATCAGAACCGCTGCTATTCCATCTGCAGTTTCAACAGGGCCCTGTCCACGGAGGATTCTATTGTTACAATAGATATCCTCCATGGACAGGTCCATGAGTTTCCAGGCTACTTGGTTGTACCTGCCTGTACCATCCATGGCAATATCCAGGCCTGTGACTTGGTTGCGGTGCGATGTGTTTACACATTGCAAGATCGAGTGCAGTGTTTACTGCAAATTAGTAACAAAATTCCAAGAAAGAATCAAATTGATTTACTCTTTATTATTGGTGAAAGAGAATAGAGATTGTAGAGAAAGATTATCAAAGATATTATGTTTGGTGCAGCTGTGGGTAGAAATGGTTTCTAATTTTTATTAGAGCCTATATATAGATTTTTTTACGATGCTTGTGAGTGAAGTGTGGGTGTGTGAAATGCAAATTATGGTTTGAGAGTTTCATCTTAATTTTTATCTATTTTTTTATAATTTGTTTACTTTATTTACATTTTAAGTTGTTATTTTTACAACTTTTGATTTAAAGCCCACTTCACTTCTCACCTTTTAGTTTGCTAATACACGTCATAAAAACTATCAAGGTGTTCTAGGACAATTAATACTTCATATTCTACAGGACAATGGAAGGTTTCATTGGTTACAAGTGCGCAGAGGCAGGCCTCACAACCACTAACATCGCTTCAAAAATAAGCCAAGTAACTCAGACAAATGGGATGGTTGTAGAACTTGCCTCAGTCATGAACAGTGACCTATGGAAAAGCTTAGGAACAGAGTTAAAATGCAATCCTGTATCACTCAATTCAGCAATGGGGAGGGTGAAGGAGAAGTGTTCCAAGCTGAAGAAGAATGCAACAACTGCTGGGAAGAAGGCCCTTGAAGAGTACTTAGCTATGGCATTCAACCTCCCTCAACGTAGAGAGACGAAGCAGAAGATGGAACCCAGTAAGCCACAGTGTAGAAATTGTGTAGGTCTTGTCAGAAGCTTGGAAACCTTTGAAAAGAAAAAAGAAGAGAGTGTGCATCGTCTGCAGAAGAAATTGGAGGAGTGTGAGAAGAAAAGATCAGAGGATAGAAGAAGTGCTTCCAAGAAATTGAAAGCTTTGTATTCCATCATTGGAGAAGTTGGTTGCCCAAAAGATGTCATCCAGAACTTCAAGAGACTTAGATCCAGCCGGTCTATGTGGCAATGTAAATTTCAGGCCCTGAATTCCACTTACACTAGAGTCCAGTCACTGCATCGAAGAGCAGTTAACAGATGTAAACTTTATAAATCCAGACTAGATCGCCTGAGATCCAAGAAGAGCAAAGAACCCAGATGTAAACAGCCCAAGCAAAGACCTCCAGCTACTTTAGGACATGTTGATTATATTGACGACCTTCATCGAAATATTGATGAGTTAGAAGTACAAGTAGAGAGCTTCACCAAACCACTTTGTACGAAGGAAGGAAAAGAATATTCAAGTAGTATCAGACAAGTCTCGTACTTCCTTCAGGTCAGTATATTCTGTTGTCTAACAATCAAGTGAATCAAAAACAAAATTTACTACGTAACAATTACATATGAAATATGTACTAAAACACGGTTTCTGGAAGTGGAAGCATATCATCATACAACATAAATTTTCAAGGTTTTCTAAGTATTAAGAAAAGTGGTAATGTTGGTTCATTAGTAGTCTGTTTATAGTGTGTATTCAACTTACTACTCTCATTTCTTTATTTGTTTGCATTCAAATTACACTCGGTAAAATGATCCTTGGGTAATACCACATGTGTGTTCATGAGGAAAATGAGGTCAAAGGTCATTAAGGGGTCAGACATGTATTACATATTTCATTGATCGCGAATTCAGGTGAGTCTCGTTTGTGAACCATCTTGTTAAGTTAGTCACCGAAATAACTTGATTTTATAAACAAAGAACAAAAATACTTTTATATCCGATAGGCCTATATATAATTTGGAATGTTTTGAATGCCTGGGTTTTAAAGGGAGTAAAATTAACATGGTAAAATGCTGAAAATTTCATCCAAATTGGGAAAAAATAACGAAGTTATTGAATTAAGTTAATTGATATTTTGTGAAGATAGTTATATGCACATCATCATGAATATTCATTAGGTGGGCTGATGATTTCTCATCCCCATTTTCCTTTTACTTATGTGGTTACATGAAAGCATAAATGTTTCATTATTTCGTATATTTGTATATGATGTGTCTCCATTATGATGAAATGAATTGCGGCAGTAAATAACTAATGCACTTAATCAGTTGTTTAGTACTTGGTAGAAAATTTGTTAAAAACTAATTTCATATAATAAAATACAAATAAACAAGTGGGGGTATGACATCATCAGCCCACCTGATGAATATTCATAAAGACATGTCTAGATCTGTTTCACCAGAATAATGCAAATCTTTAGAATTCAATCACTGTTTCATTTTATCTGATTTTGATCAAATTTTCAGCATTTTGCTTTTATAATTTTACTTTAATTATTGAGATATAAATATCAGCGTGGACAATCCCTTTAATTCTCATTAATTTTTTTATAATGAGTTTTCATAGTACTGGGTTAGTGTGCATCTTCATTAATTTCATGTATAGGACCAAGGTGTGGCGGAGCACAGGGTGAGTGAGGTTATTCGCACAGTGATGGAGAGTCTTGGGAACCAGCCTGTGCCGAGTCTGCCATCAACCTCAACACAAGCCCGCTTTGCTTCTGAAATGAAGACGCTATCAAGAGAACAGGTAAGGGAGGGAGTAGAAGGTGAAGATAGCCTAACCCTCAAGTACGATGGAACCACGAAAGGCCGCCTTGGACACCTGGCAGAGATAGAGGTGGCAACAAGATCAGCAACCTTCCTGACAGGTGTCTACCAGCAACCAGGGGGCACAGCAGCTGATTACGTGACTTCCATCAAGGCATCGTGTGAAGGAGTTGAGGAAGACCTTCTCTGCAAAGTCAAGAACACCATGACTGATAGATGTACCACAAACTCTGCAGTTGACAAGGAATTGGAGGAGGAGACTGGGAGTAGTATTAACTCATTCCGTTGTGCAATGCACCCTTTGGATTCTTTTGCCAGACAGGTCAATAGCATTCTTTGTACCGAAGATAAGAAGAAGGCCTCTGCTTTGGGAACTACGTTTATGCCATTCCAGAAACCTGGAGAGAGTAGAGTCCAAGCACTTCTTAGAGCGGCTGATAAGATATTTAATAATGCAGCAAGTGGGGACAACGTTGGTATAAAGACCTATCTTCATGACAAGGGGCTGCCCTCCACTCTACCACGCTGGGTGGGAAACAGGTTTAACATATTGTTTTGTAATTCAGTCCTTCTGTTTAAGTGCGGCGATGGAATACTTGAGTATTACACCAAGGTGCAGCGTCCTCAGAACAATCTTCAAAGAGCATTTGTTAATGCATGGACCTCCTCCTCAAAAGTTGAACTGAGATGTCTTGGTGTTCTCCAGTGTACAGTGATGGGACCCTGGAAGGGCATGGCTGGGAGAGACTTACCAATCCTGGAGATGAACAACTTGTTCCTTCAAGCACGTAACATCCTTCAAGACTGGGAGCAACAGCCTAGCAAAGTCTTGGAAGGTGTATCCATCTTTGGACACGACATTGATGATGAATCATGGGCTTCACTATGTCAAGTTCCCCCTGATGAGATCGAAGAAGTTCACGCTCTTATCAGCAGTCTGATCCATGGCATCGTAGAGGTTCTTGATAGGCAGCTCAGCTCCCAGCTACCTGGAGGCAAGTTCTGGGAACCGTCTCCTGAATTGACAGATGATGCTCAGTCTTGCGTTTCAACAAATATCAGCGGGGAGAGGAACTTTGCCCTTCTTGATGCTAGCCTTCTAAGAGCACCAAACATATCGATAGGGAAGGCCGAAAGTAAAGTGATGTTTAAGGCAAATAAAACAAGGAGCTGGCTCGAAGACAAATCGCTAGAAGAAAGAAGGAGAGTGATCAACCTCGGTGTAAAGAAAGCCAGGAAAGTTAGAAGGGAAGATAAGGAGAAAAAGGAACAGTATGTTGAAATGGTGAGGAAAAGAGTGCGAGATAAACAGCAGAAGCAATCTGAGAAGGAAGGAAGGGAGAGAGATAAAATTGAAGAACTATTCGAACATATCATCGAAAGTGGTATTTGGAGTGGAGAAGAAATCCACCAGCATGTTCAAACTCTGTCAAAGACGAGGGCTTCTGTTTTGCTCCGGAAGCAAATCACATTCAGGACCAAAATTCTAGGGAAGAAGATAGAGAAGGCAGCACTGTCAAAGTGTTCAGTTGATGAGCTGAAGAACATCCTCCAAAACATCCCAGTTGAAGACTTAGATAATCACTATCTGCATACAGTAAAAGATCCAAAATACTTGATCGGAAAATCTATCATTCATCGTTGGGAAGAAGCTGGCAAGGACAGTTGGTATGATGGAGTAGTTGATGAGCTGGTAGAGAAAGAGTTGAAGATGAAGTATCAGTCTTCCCAGGAGCCTTTCTTCATGACCGTAGCTGAGCTTCTCACTGATCTGTACCAAGAAGATATGATCATCAACTTGTAATCAAACTATAGGTAGGAGTATATATATATATATATTCATATCCTACAACATGTGAAAATGGGAGATTGGGTAGAGATGCATTTAAATCAACTGTCTTATGCCTGCCTTCATATTGTATCAATTGTCATTTAAGGTTCATTATCCAAATTAAGTGAATCAGTGAGAATATATTCCATGTTTCGTGGGTATACACCTCCCCATTTTCACCTGCTATATGAAGAAGATGAACAAGGTTGCGCTTGGAGCTGGTAAAAAGGAAAAACTGAGTAAAAAATGACAAAGAGTTTTCAAAAATTCCCCTTGAGGGCTTAAACAAGCATTTTATTTGATGATGGATGGAGACATAATTTTAAAATATGCATTTTATTCATTTTCAAATGTGCTCCTCCTTTTAGCCCAAAGGTTGAAATCATGAAACATTGCCCCTAATTTTTCTTATTTTGACTATTAACTTTGATTGAAATAACAAGAACTAGTTTACTGGTATATCAAAAATACTTGTACATAAAGTCCTTTCAGATTTTGATACCAAAACTTGGCTAAATATTCATTCGAAGTTGTGGGATGGAAAAGCGCGAAGAGCTTGCAGGTCTGTTGACAGTACCTGGAAAGAAAAAGAAAATCAAAACATTTTCAATGTTAGAAAAAAATACTTTATATCGATGCTCAAGTTAATTTTAAGTAACTTGTGCCCACAATATGAATTGTTGGAAACAGAACAAATAAAAATAGTAATATATCAAACCACAAATACCCTATCCCACCAGTTCGATGATTTAAAGGCAAAAAAGGAAAGAAATTTGTTGCTTTTGCCTCCACCCCCCCCCCCCCCATATTTCCATCTATATATAACAGCAAAATTGAGAAATTGCTCTTGTGAATTAAGTTGTGTGTAATGTATGTTTGTATTTGGGGCAAAATTTTTTTTTTAAAGACAGCAGAAGAAACTCATTTTTTTCCTTTATTTTTGGGGCCAGTAAATTTTAGGTTCGGACCAGTAAAAGATTGAAAAATTGATTTCTACCGGTCGGCATTGGCAGCGGAAGCCAAACATTTTAGGGGGGGACCACCAAAATTTTTTGACAAGCAAGCACAAAAAAAGGCTATCAGGCCAAATTTGGGAGGGAAAAAAAATTGGCAAGCAAAAAAAAAAGTAGCAACTAAAAATTTAGGGGGGGGGGAACGTCCCCACCACCTAAAATTTAGGGGGGGGGGGGACATGTCTGCCTATGCCGGTAGGACAGGAAAGGTTGGACCAGTAGGGGAAAAAAAATGTTAGTACGAGTATAAAATGGGTTTGAAATTTTATAATTTACAGCTTGATGGTCTGCAAAAATAGCTGGAAAGGAAGAAAATGAAACATCTTCAAGAAAAAACATACACTTTTAAATTGATATTATGTAACAAGAAATAGGAATAATTAGAATGATTATGAATACTATATCCCATCTGTCCCTCCAGTTGATGTAACCAGTGCAATGATTTAGGAAAACTTTGCAACCCCTCCCCCCAAAAATTAAGGGGGGTCCACCTGAAATTTTGTGATGGACACAGGAAAAAAATTTGACAAGCAAAAAAAAAAAAGTCATCAACTTAGATTTTAGGGGGGGGGAGGCTGTCCCCCACCTCAAATTTAGGGGGGCTGCCCCCCCCCCCCCTACACACACTATTACAGCTCAATTGCATTATTAAAGGTGTAAAAAAAATAAGTAAATGAAAGATGATTAAAAACTGTGAAAGGCTAATTAAAAATAAAGGAAATAAAAAAATGACTATCAGAAACAAACAATTTATAATGCAAGTGGAAAGGAAAGTAATAATAAATCAAGTTCACATTTGATTCAATGAAATAAAAAAGGAAAGATAATGGGGTCACATCAAACACAGCATGTCACAAAAAAGGTTAAGTACAGTCAAGCGAAAATGACCCAATTCATAATGTGCACGTTGCTTGGCAACGGATGACTCATCGACGAAACTCCTTAATTTATGCTGCTCGGTACTACGGTACGGAACTACTTTCATCAGCTAGCTAGCACGAAAAACTCTGGATTAATCATTGGAATAACCCCAGTTCCATGCCAGTTCAAGGTAAACATCGCTATAATTTTTTTGTAATCCCCACGGAAATACACCAGCGATCAAAATACATGATTCTAATGCAGAAAGAGCAAGCCCCAGCTCGGCCCGAAGTCAGTCGCAGATCGCAGTGAACTGCAGTGGCAGGTGCAGTGCAGCAGTCACGAGCGGTCGTCCAACCAGCATGACCGCCAGCGCAGCCCCGTATCGTCTCTGCCGTCGGTACAGTCGCAATGCCTCGCGTGCAGAGATTGTATGTACATCGGCAATGACAGCGTCGACTACCCGTGTACCCGCACGCGCTTACCCCGGCCCCTAGCCCTCCGTACATTTCACACAGCACTCGGCAATTCATCTCTCGCTAGCAGCCGACACAATTTCAGAGCGCGTATGCGGACGCACATACTTTAAACGATCATAATATTGGGATATCGCTTGATATCGCTGGTGATATTCTCCATGCTATTTTTGCCACAATAAAGCTGATTTTATTCAAATATTTTGATCATTTTAAATTTTTACAAATTGTTTCACTTATCATAAGAGATTACTGAGTTATTTATCTGTAGAGTGATGTGAGTGCGAGAAGATTTGGAGGTGTTTTTTATTTTTCATGAATGTAGCTAGCTTTATGAAACACCCACCCGGTAGGACTATGGCATGCCAATGCTGTACAGAGTACACACTTAAAAAAATCAATAAAATATCATTTTTGTGACCAAAATTACTAATTTCCATACAGTTGCAATTTATTTTTCATAAGTAACTTGGGAATAATTTTTGTATTCACTAGAGCGCTCAAAAACTTGAATTTCGGGCATATTTTTGTGTACGCCCTCTATTGGTGGAAAATAATATGGCAAGAAAATTTTCATTTTTTATCTCTATTTTTAATTAAGAAAAAAATAATTCAAAGAATCAAATTTACTTAAGGGCCAAGTTGTATGATGAATAGGTGTAATGGAAACTGTCAGTGTAAAAAAATCAAGCATTTGTCCCAAAGAAAAAGAGAAAATAACCCAAACATTGCCATCCTTATTTTGCCACACATGGAGATATAACTGAGAACAAGGTTATACTTATATCATAACCTTGTTCATTGAATGAGTGGGTTCGGCGTAGGTTTGGCATGTTGTTGTTTGGTTAATGGCGCTCTCATAAAAAAAAAGAATATATGCGCCAATCAAAATTATCTTATCAACTCACTTTAATGTTTGTATATTTTCAGTAGATAAGGCCTTACAAATATTCAAGCAGATCAAGATCGATCGTCAACCACCAGGGCCAGGCGGTACCTCGAGCGAAGTTCGTGCAGGCTCCACTCCACTTCACTACCGCTACACTACGCTTCACCTACCCGAACTTCGAGACCATGAACTCGATCGGATATTCCGAGTGACAAAAGGTGGGATTTTATGGGGAGAAAATACAAAACTCATGCAACATCACGATCTTTAAAAACAAGTACAACTAATATTCTTACTTCACACAAAGTTTCACTTCTTTTCCATGCTTCTATCAGTCTCAAAATTGATGATTTAGAGCCAACATGAAGTTCCTCACACGTAATAATTCGCTGCCAATTTCAGAACATTGCATGCGCGCGAGGGTCCGAGCTCGGACCAGACCCGGTACCTCCCGCGTGCGATGTTTTGAAGTCGGCAGCGCATTAATATTTATACGTGTGAGGAACTTCATGTTGGCTCTAAATCATCAATTTTGAGACTGATAGAAGCATGGAAAAGAAGCGAAACTTCGTGTAAAGTAAGAATATTAGTTGTACTTGTTTTTAAAGATCGTGATGTTGCATGAATTTTGTATTTTCTCCCCATAAAATCCCACCTTTTGTCACTCGGAATATCCGATCGAGTTCATGGTCTCGAGGTTCGGGTAGGTGAAGCGTAGTGTAGCGGTGCCGGTAGTGAAGTGGAGTGGAGCCTGCACGAACTTCGCTCGAGGTAGGCCAGGCGGAAGTGTCACTGAGTAAAGTCAAGAAGACTAACGAGTAACGTTAGCCTAACGCCTGTAACGGTTAGGGTTAGACTTAGACTAACCCACCCACGGGTACATTACCGCCGCCGTGCACAGGATAACCACTGGCACGGCACTTGCAATAAGTTTATTAATTTTTTTGTAAAAATTAGAAATAGATACCTATTCAAAATAAGATAAGCTTTGGGTATGAAACTTACATGTACCAAACGATATGAAGCCAATTTCATTTCCTCTCTGTCTTTCTGGTACTTTATATCAATGATTTTTCTTGATGTCGAAGCAGGCATGGAGCTAATTCGCTGGTATTCTCTATACGCACAGAGAGGGCGCGCGATATTATTTAATAAACTTGCTTGTTTACGTCAGATCAGCTGTACTGCTGGTTGCGTTCTAGGCGCGCTCCGCATTTTTTTCGCTGTTCAGCGTTATTATATGATGTAGCGCCATCAGCGATTATACGTTAGATGCAACCTGTTGATTTTTTTGGTACAATTTCCTATTATGCGCCGACGACTTGAATCTAGACTGTTCGATAGGAAAAATTCGCATTTCGATTGTTGTTTGCGTAATTTCCACCGCAGTATTAAGGATCGGACGGAGTATCTTGGCTGAGATTTGGAGGTAAGCGTTTAAAATCCCTTTTTTATAAATACGTTCGAGCACAGTTTTAAAATTAAATTATATGATAACATTAAGATGAATAAATTTAGTATATTGGCGTGTTTCATTCTCTCACATTCGTGTGATGAATGAAAACATCAGAATTCATTATGAAATGACATGCGTTGTGCGAGGTTAGTACAACTAACCTCGCATGCTTGTGTGAGTGAGACTAACCAATAAAATATAACAATACATGCACTCGTTAGTTTGCCTTTTGCAAAAAATCCCCCCAAAAATTCTCAGCCAAATCTTTGTATTATGAGATGAAATTATCCACAAATCCCCTCAATATATAAAAAAAAAAAATTCCTTGACTTGCTGCACTTGTTCACTGCAACCATCCTGCCTGTGGGGAATCTACAGAGTACAGGTAGGACTATGGTATGCCAATGCTGTACATTTCAATTTCAATTTATTTGCTCATAAAAATCCATACAAAAACATACATATACAAAGTATCATATTCACAAAATAGAAAAAACAACAACAACAAATAGAAATAAACATTGGATTGAATATGAGAAGGACAGCTAGAAAGGAACAAGCCTTGTGATTAGCTGACCCTATAACATAATAATTATACAAAGACTTCAATAACAAAGATAGAAAAAAAATTACTAAACTACAACGAAGGGGGGTGCCTATAATGCCTGAATGAAATTTATACAAACAAACTTTATGAATTACTATTTAAAATAAATTGCCTTGATTTTGACTTAAAAACATTTAATGAAACTGATTGCTTGATGTCTACAGAAATAGAATTCCAGAGTTGTGGTCCTTGAAATAAAATTGAGTTTTTAAAAGATGAGAGTCTTGGCCTAGGTAGATGGAAATCCTTTGCATTTCTTGTGTTGTATCCATGGAAATCACTATTGAACTTAAAGGAGAATGAAACCCTTGAAACCAGCTGAATCCATATCAAAGAGAAAAATCTAAGAAACATATTGTTGAAAATTTGAGGAAGATTGAATGAATAATAAGAAAGTTATGAGCATTTGAATATTGAGATCACTAATGCCATGTAGATCCTCACATTGGCAATGCGACCAAGATCTGTGATGTCACACACGTACAACTCCCTCATTACTTTAGTACTTATTTCACTTATATTCTCACTTTTATAGAGTCTATCACAAGGTGAGGTGCTCTCTTTATGAGAGGACAAGTACAGAGGTTTCACAACATTATATCATTGATTAATCATTTTGTCATATGATTAGAATGAGCAAAAAGAGATGTTTTGGGGTATATTTTCAGTGTCCAAAAGGGGAGAGTTGTTCATCTGTGACATCATAGATTTTGGTCGCATTGCCAAAAGGAGGATCTCCATAGCATTAGTGATCTCGACATTCAAATGCTCATAACTCTTCTATTGCTAGTCCTATTTTACTCAAACTTTTGTTGATCTTATTCTTTGATTTTTCTGCTTTCACAAAAGCTAACTTGCTCCAAGGGTTTCATTCTCCTTTAAAGAATGTTTTGATATAATCTGGCAAGAGGTTATTGTTACATAAATACATAAATATAAGAATTTGAAATGCATGAATATCATAAAATGTTAATACATTCAATTCAACAAATAGAGGATTCGTATGGGCAAGGTAAGGAGCATGAGACATAATTCTTATTGCACGTTTTTGTAAAATATATAATCTATCAATTTGAATGCTGCTTGCACTTCCCCAGGCTAGAATACCATAATTGAGGTATGGATATACAATGGCATAACATTAGTTTTAAAATCTCCTTGGGAAATGATTTTAATCTATACATTATTCCTATATTTTTGGCAAGCTTATTGCACAGATTATCAATATGATTTTTCCATGTAAACTTATTATCTATTGTTACTCCTAAAAATTTTACTGACGTTACACACTTTATATCTGTATTGCACATTCTAATTGAAAGCACATAGCACATACTTTAAAAAATCATTAAAATATCACTTTTGTGACCAAAATTACTAATTTCCATACAGTTGCAATTTATTTTTCATTAGTAACTTGGGAATAATTTTTGTATTCACCAGAGCGCTCAAAAACTTGAATTTTCGGCATATTTTTGTGTACGCCCTCTATTGGTGGAAAGTAATAAGGCAATAAATTTTTCATTTTTCAATCTCTATTTTTAATTAAGAAAAAATAATTTAAAGAATCAAATTTACATAAGAGCCAAGTTATATGAGGAATAGTTGTATTGGAAACTGACAGTGTAATAAAATCAAGCATTTGTCCCACAGAAAAAGAGAAAATAAGCCAAAATTGCCACCCTTATTTTGCCACACATGGAGATGTAACTGAGAACAAGGTTATATCATAACCTTGTTCATTGAATGAGTAGAATTGCTGCATTTTTAAAGTAGTAACATCATGAATTACGCACTTTCAGAATGGTGACATTAAGATGGGGTGTCCAAACTTCGTGGACATTTAAAGAATATTCATCAGGCTTAAATTCGCTCACAAAGTATGCACATTATATAAAATCAATTGAAATAGTAGCTACCAAATTGAAGGCAAGAACGTTAACTATAAAATCATTGGCCAAATGTTAAGTAGGTCAAGGGGTTTTGCTGGTATTGCGATCTCAGAATTCTATTCCGATCGACGAATGCACGCTGTGCTGGAAATCTGTTCTGAAAAAGAGTGACCTAACTTCGCAGACAAAAGTTTGGTGGAAATTTAAACAAAAACTCAATCTCAAAAGATAAGATATTTACATCAGATGGACGGCAAAATGCTATAGAATTGGTCAGTACCACGTTTTACTTACATTTTTTATAATATCATGATGCTTGTTGAGAAATTCAAATTTTTTCGGAACAGGCGCTAACGGTGACAAATTTGCCGATCTTTTGTCAATATTTTCATGAATGCTGAACTAATCCTAAAGAAACTTGTGCTAGAGGGTAATTTTAGGTCGCTTTTCATGTTGATGATATCGATAGATATCAGATTTGAAAGATATTTGATACTGTTTGAGATAATGATCGTCCACTAAGTATGGACACACACAGTTTGGACTCACTGCCATACATAATGATGAATGAATATTAAGTCAGCAAATCGAAACATACATTTACAATTATCAGCCCCACTTTCTAAATGAAATAATTGCAAGCATTTTTTAATAGATCTTATATTTTTAATAATACCAAATAGGCCTATTGGTAACTTGTGCAGGCAACTTTTGAAACCTTGATTGCTAAGTGGGGGCATCTCAACCGTTGCCAAAGAAAAACAGCTGCTAAAATTTGGATCGCATAGACTGAGTGTGCAATACAGTTTTTGTATTGTATTGCATTTGATTTTGAATGCAGATGAAAATTAACAATCATGTAAAAAATGGTGAACGTATGGTTTTATTTTGTTTGGTATATTGTAGAACACTGTTGTCGAATGGTTGTCAGACGTCAGAGATTCACATCAAAGACACAGGCTCACAGGTTATCAAACGAGTTCACCAAGAGGTAAGACATGGCTCAGATGCATAAAAAGTAGCAATAGCTAGCCAAGCAAAAGATCATGAATTAGCAATTGCTTTATTTCATATGCATAACACTTTGCTTGTGCTTAAACCCTTTTCTTGCCAGCGATTGCTGGTGGTTTAAACAATAGCGATGTCACGCTGGTGCGAACACGACTCACAGAACAAAAGCCGGACTTGATTGCAAAAGTGTGGCATTGCAAAATACCGCTTCTGTCATGTAACATCTTTTCCTTTAGAAGTGGTGTCAAACTATTCCTTTAACTTGTTTCTAATTATTAAATTTATATGAAATTGCAGAAGTTGCAAAATGCAGCTGCGCATATAGTAAATCTATCTAGCAAGTGGTGTAAAGGTATTAATGTTTTTTTATGCTTTTTTTCTTTTGTTCTGTACTGCAACTTCCCACAATCAAATAGAGGATGGGTCCTCTGCTGCCAATTTGTGGAGGGGACAGATGCTGTCCCCTTCTTTGTTCAAGCCTTGTTTGAACAGTGTTCTTTTTTAACTTCTCTGATTCATCCGTCTGTTTATATATACATTTGGCATTGAGGTTGGCGTATACTAGTTCCTTTATCATGTTTAGCAAACACGGCAGTTTTGTGGTGTAAAGGGATTATAATATTTTTATGCTGTTTTTATTGCTTGTTTGTTATTGTTTGTATTGCTTGTATTGTTTTTTATCAGTATGAACGCACCATGTCTTGTGAGTGCCACCGATATAAAGAAGTTTTGTTTAAATAAATTAAATAATCTTTGATACATAACTATCAACCCTCAAGAACCTTACGATCCTCATCATCTATTAATCTCTTACACATTCCAGTTTCTAAGAATTCAGGGGGGGGGCGGGCCTTCGCTCATGCAGGGTCAAACCTGTGGAATTCTCTTCCACTTGTATAAGAGTGATTTTTTACAGACATCGACTTATTGTTCAAATATATATGCTTTTTTTCTGCTCTGAAGCGCCATGAGCATCTAATCAAGATGGAAAGTGCACTATACAAGTCTTATGAATTATTATTATTATTATTACTAGTATTGTATAGTTGGCATTCGATTTGCATATACTAGGAAGAAATGTAGGCTACTGTACACCTAGGATTCTTTCTCACGTGCATAAACATGATTATAAAACACGAACACTCAAGCTGCTCTGATGGAGCTTGAAAAAACCCAAGCAAATGTGTAAACGCACAACCCAAAGTTTGGCTTTGTGCATACGCTTTTTAGCAATAGTTTAATTATCAAGCAAATGCCAGCAGGCAGTTACCAATTTCTTGGAACTTACTAAGCATTTCCTTTCTTATTTTATGCGTACAGAATCAAGCAAAAGCCTAGCAAAAGCAATTGCTACTCTTTATGCATCTGATTCATTTGGCTACATTTCCTAAAACTATCTGTATGTAATTTTAATTGACCTTGAGAGATACCACATCTCTAAAACTTAGTCATACATTGTCTTGAGCCATTGACAAATGGAATATGGGTATTTTGTGAGGGGGAGGCAGTGGATGTATGTGGTATTTCCTGAAAGTATAGGCCAGCATTATTCATCATCAAACACAGATATTCAGAGAAATGTCAAGAAGATTGAGAGGTTTCATCATCAAAGATACATTTAGGACTGTCCTTTATACAAGGAGGTCAATCGTACAGTAGGGGGTATCCAATAGACTCATTCCTAGAGCTTAAAATTCTTCAAACATGTATTATGACAATATAGTAGAATGTGTCTTAGACTTGTACACTTTTGTACTAATTGCAATGGTAATTTTTTATCAAACTGGAAAACAGGAAAGGTTAAAAACAGTCTGCGGTCTTACAGGTGCAACATATTTGTGATAGAAAAGTGTAAAAATTCAAGTCAACATTTTATCTTACTCTTTCTTTAGGGTACATAATTAAAATGATAGATAAGATTTAATCTCATCTGTGGAATATATATACATATCTGATGGTAACGTCGGCTTAAACTATTCTCTCATCTCAGATTCAGACAGATCCGGAACCAGAGAAGACTGTTGATCTAAGTCTACTTGGAAGTCAACCACCGGTATGTACCATCATCTTCTTTTTCTTTCTTTCTTACTTTAATTCGTTTCTTCCTTCCTCCTCCTCCTCCTATTTCATCCTCTTTTTTATCCTCATCTGCCTTCTCCGCCTCCTTCTCCTCTGTCTCAATTTTGGACTTGAAGTTTCACCAGGATCTCATCTTACAAAAGATTTCCACAGAGATCACTAACAGTTTGACTTTGCTATGACTCTTCTCTGTGAGGCAAGCCCTAGAAATTATAATATCTTAAACTTTTCCTGTATTTGATCCGTTTTTTATGTGTTTTTTCACATATTCATTACCGGTAAATCAGATTGAAAAAGTGTATTTTCTATGGTGTTTTACAGTGTCTATGAGATACATGCTTTCATCTATACATATATTTCTAGTTTGATCTAAATCTTGATCATTTTTTGATAACCTGATTGCTATTAATGTTTTTTTTCTCTTTCAGGGGTTGGCTGAATTCCTGGAACGTGTTTATCCTGAATTTGCAAAATGTCTGGATGAAAATGCAAGGAGTCATGCATTTGATGGTATGTAAAGATATCTTTGGGTTTTCTTTTAACTTGAGCTTATACTGATAATAGGGCACTCTTCACATTTTCATCTGAAATGCACTAAAGTTTTTAAGTCTCTGAATCTTAGTGAAAGAGTAATTACAATGACATTGCATGCAATGTCTTATGATAACCTGATGGAGTAATACTGTTGTTTTCTTTGGACATTTTCCTTTCTGTCACTGAAAGTTAAACATAAACATTCTGTCACAAGATTGAATATTTGAAATCATCTTAAAATGATTTGTTAATGTTGATTATAATGCAAAGTTATAATGTTGTTAGATTGTGGAAACATCAAAATGATCAGCAAAATACTTTATTTTGTCACCATTCTTACAAAAGTGCATATTACATTGACTTATAGTTCAGACATGTATTATATGTAAATAGTTTTTTTTTGTTCTGCTCTGAAGCACCTTGAGCATCTAATCAAAAATGGAAAATACCCTATACAAATCTCATTATTATTATTAGAGACTACACACGATCATTCTGCCTGAACACTTCTGACATGTTACATAATATTTTAGATTTTATGTCATCTGATGTGCAATCATGTACAGTGGACTTTATTACTATAATATACATCTTAAAAGACGAGAGAAGAACTATTTCTCTCCTTCTTGCTCTCCTTCTCTTACACTGTCTCACTCTTTTTCTACTTTTTTATTTTTTTAGGATATGAGGTTGATTGGCAAGAGGAGAATGAAGTAGTGACATGCCTCTATGTTTTAGAGCATGCACCTTTGAACAGAGAACTTCAGTGTACCAATCTCTCATGGAACTGTAATGGGTCCACGGTGGCAGTGGCTTATGGGAGAATGGATCACCAGGACTGGTGTACTCATAAGGTAAGGGAGAGATGGAGACAGAGAGGAAGAAAGAGAGACAGAGAGAAACAGAAAGTGGGGGTGTTAGATATGAACTATAATGGGTCCACGGTGGCAGTGGCTTATGGGAGAATGGATCACCAGGACTGGTGTACTCATAAGGTAAGGATATAGAGAGACAGAGAGGAAGAAAGAGAGAGAGAAACAGAAAGTGGGGGTGTTAGATATGAACTATAATGGGTCCACGGTGGCAGTGGCTTATGGGAGAATGGATCACCAGGACTGGTGTACTCATAAGGTAAGGATATAGAGAGACAGAGAGGAAGAAAGAGAGAGAGAAACAGAAAGTGGGGGTGTTAGATATGAACTATAATGGGTCCACGGTGGTAGTGGCTTATGGGAGAATGGATCACCAGGACTGGTGTACTCATAAGGTAAGGATATAGAGAGACAGAGAGGAAGAAAGAGAGAGAGAAACAGAAAGTGGGGGTGTTAGATATGAACTATAATGGGTCCACGGTGGTAGTGGCTTATGGGAGAATGGATCACCAGGACTGGTGTACTCATAAGGTAAGGATATAGAGAGACAGAGAGGAAGAAAGAGAGAGAGAAACAGAAAGTGGGGGTGTTAGATATGAACTATAATGGGTCCACGGTGGTAGTGGCTTATGGGAGAATGGATCACCAGGACTGGTGTACTCATAAGGTAAGGATATAGAGAGACAGAGAGGAAGAAAGAGAGAGAGAAACAGAAAGTGGGGGTGTTGGATAGGAACTGTAATGGGTCCACGGTGGTAGTAGCTTATCGGAGAATGGTTCACCAGGACCCCATTACATAAAAGTTACTATTGTGGTAATTTTGCCATCCAATGGTAACTACCATGGTAACAATGCTCATCACCCAATCAAAATCAAGGATTCCAATTAAGTTACCATTGTATCTCCAAGCTACCATAATAGTAATATTTATGCAACAGGGTCCTGGACTGGTATACTCATAAGGTAAGGATATGAGAGAGACATAAACAAAGAGATAGAGACAGTTAAGCAGATTAATAGGAAATTAAAACGAAAGGTAATTACAAGTTTTTCATTTGTATCTATTTTCAGGGCTGTCTCTGTACTTGGAATGTGGATCGGGGTAAAGTCTGTCCGACAAAAGCAGACTCATCAATCGATACAACGGTAAGAAATCTTGTCCAAGACATATTTCTTTGAACCTATAATTATATTATCGTTACATAGAGCATGCATAAGATTTATTTTTTCATACAAACTGAAAAAAGAAAATGAAGTCCTGAATGATGCATATTAACATAAAAGTATTTAATGAAATGGATGCTAATCTTGAATGGAAAATGATATCATTTTAATAGTCACAATGGAGGAGAGACGTTTATTGATATGTATGTACAGAGCAAAAAAAGAGTGCTCATAGAACCAGAGAGTTGGCCTCTACTTCTACTCTCTTTTTTTTTGGCTGTCATTTCTTTTATCAATCCCAACTAGCAATAAGTGTAATTGTATTATTTCACATTGGAGTTTATTCATATATTTGCTGACTTACACAGGCTTTGACAATCATTTGACTTGTAGTCATTTCTCATTGCTATTCCACATAATATCTCGCATGTAATCGCATTATTAAATCATGTGATAGCCTTATTCCTCTTGATATATTCTGACCTTGCCTTTGTGTCATATACTATGCTCAATGGGCAATTTAATGTTTGACTTAATTCTTAACAACCCTGGGCTGTTGATACTAATATATGTTTACACTTGCTAGTTTTTGTCTTGCCTGCATAGCAGAGCGAGACTATAGGCGCCGCTTTTCCGACGGCGACGGCGGCGGCGGCGTCAACATCAAATCTTAACCTAAGGTTAAGTTTTTGAAATTACATCATAACTTAGAAGGTATATAGACCTAGTTCATGAAACTTGAACATAAGGTTAATCAAGTATTACTTAATATCCTGCCTGAGTTTCAGGTCACATGACCAAGGTCAAAGGTCATTTAGGGTCAATGAACTTAGACCATGTTAGGAGAATTATTTTCAAAATCTTAACCGAAGGTTAAGTTTTTGAAATGACATCATAACTTAGAAAGTATATGGACCTAGTTCATGAAACTTGGGCATAAGGTTAATCAAGTATTAGTAAACATCCTGCTCGAGTTTCAGGTCACTTGACCAAGGTCAAAGGTCATTTAGGGTCAATGAACTTTGGTCAAGTTGGGGGTATTTGTTGAATTACTATCATAACTTAGAAAATTTATGGATCTAGTTCATGAAACTTGGACATAAGGCTAATCAAGTATTAGTGAACATCCTGCCTGAGTTTCAGGTCACATGACCAAGGTCAAAGGTCATTTAGGGTCAATGAACTTTGGCCAAGTTGGGAGTATTTGTTGAATTACCATCATAACTTTGAAAATTTACGGATCTAGTTCATGAAACTTGGACATTAGTTTAATCAAGTACCACTGAATATCCTGTGAGAGTTTCAGGTCACATGACCATGCTCAATGGTCATTTAAGGTCAATGAACTTTGGCCGTGTTAGGGGTATTTGTTGAATTACCATCCTAACTCTGAAAGTTTATGGATCTAGTTCATAAAACTTGGGATATAAGAGTAATCAAGTATCACTGAACATCCCCTGTGAGTTTCAGGTCACAAAACCAAGGTCAAAGGTCATTAAAGGTCAATGAACTTTGGCCGTGTTAGGGGTATTTGTTGAATTACCATCCTAACTCTAAAAGTTTATGGATCTAGTTCATAAAACTTGGGATATAAGAGTAATCAAGTATCACTGAACATCCCCTGTGAGTTTCAGGTCACAAAACCAAGGTCAAAGGTCAGTTAAGGTCAATAAACTTAGGCCATGTTGGGGTAATTGTTGAATTGCCATCATAACTTTGAAAGTTTATGGATAGAGTGAATGAAATGTGGACATGGGTGTAGTTGACAAGTCTTAAGTCACCGTTCAAATGTCATTTATGGTCAATGAACGTGGTATTATGTCATTATATGAATGGTGTTTTTGTGAATGATTATTTTATAGTATTTTTCAAAGTTAGCACTGCTGCTATATTAAATCGCGTAATGCAGGCGAGACTGCCAGAGGCGTTCCACTTGTTTGTTGAATTATTCGCTGGAGCAAAGGTGGATGTTGCTCGGCAAAATTCAGCTGTCTTTCATCTAGGTGATAGAGGTGGACAAGAGACCATACACATGGGTGATGCCATTATTGCCTGTTGGCCTGGCCATGGTTCGTGAACTTGTGCAAAATGTTGGATCGTTTGTAGGGGTGGTAATTAGGGGCTGTCTTTGGTTGTTGGCCCTTGTTCTTCTTTGAATCTTTATGGCCTACATGGTAAGCCTGTGTAACACTATGGAGTGTCCTACAGATATCTTTCCCGAAGTGTTTGCTATCATGGGGGGTCTGCTTGCTACATATACCCTTGTATTTGGGGTTCAGAAATGGTTTCATTGATTGTCTGTGGTGAATGCTCAACTCGTAGGAAGCATATCCTGAAATAGCCTGTTGTCGAGGCCCTGGCGGCTGCTTCCCGAGCTAAGCGAGGGATTTCCTAATTCGCAAAGCGAATTAGGCCTGGTGCGAGCCAGGGCCTCTTGACATCTGAGCTGAATTATATATTCATGAGGAACGTCTTCCTAATGAATATGCATGAGTCATGTATTACCGGTCACCTAGTAAACCAATGAAATGTCAAAGCTGTTTCGTCCGGGGTTCGGAATACTATAGTAGTCCACTATTCTGCAGGGGATTCATTTAATTGCGGGACACTAAAGGGGATATAAACAGCAAAATGCTACAAGTAGTGGTACTACGACTGCTACTACTAGTACTGGCCGTAACATGCAGACCCATCACCGCCCCAAAACTTCCCGGGAGATACTGGTCAGCCGCTGGTCAGACTCGAGTCAAGGGGAAGCTCCACTCCAGCATTCCCTCACTGCACAGCGGAGATCGATAATCGACGCATAGTGGAATCGCATGAAATATTACATTTTTTCCATATCCTGTGGGTAGATTTACAAAAACATCTCATCCTTTCAGTGCAGATTTAATTTCATCGACTTGCAAATCCTTAAATCGGTCAATATTCAGCATTTTAAAGGCATATTCAATGCTCTTTGATATTTTGTTGTCACTCTTCGCCAAGAATCCACGGGTCGCCATTCAAGATGAGCTCATGAATATTCAATATGACATCATAGCGGCCCGCGCTCCATTGGATGATTTTCACCGACCAGTTCTTGGTCGGAATATTGTTAAAAACAATAAAAAACAAAAGAAAGTCGGTGAAATTCGGCTCAGATGTCAAGAGGCCCTGTCTCGCAGCGCTCTGCTTCGCTCTCTCCCTTGCTTAGCCATGTTCGCTTGGAAAGCATCCGACAGGGCCTCGACAAGAGGCTAATCCTGAAAGAGTCGAACCGTCCATAGATATTTGTTTGATACATTTCTAATCAACTGGACGGCTTTCAGTCTGTGAGGCATCGATTTCGTCTAGAATCTCCCCATATGGAAGAAAACCTTTAACAAAAAGTTATGTTGTAATCTCTGGAGAGTGACGTCAACTCTACAGGCTTTGCCGGGGAGGATTGCCCAGATTTTATTATCAATCTTTGGGGTGGAGCCTGTTGGAGCGATTGAAGGGGTTAAGTGTTGCTCAGTGATCTTCTGAAGGCTCTCCTATACTTGAGGAAGTGTAACTGCTTTCGTCAGCAAGTAAGATAATTTGTCAAACTTGGCAAGGCCAACATCAGGGTTGCTGTCATAAATTTTGACTGTGACTGGGCTGAATTAGGCATAAAATCAGAGTTGAATTCGTTTGGGTCGTAAACATCATTGGCATGACTCGATGCTGAATTTTCTTGCTTTGAATTCCATTGTGTGGTGTTCACTGCCTAACACTGGGAAAATGCTATCCTCTGAAGACTAATGCAATTGTTATGTAATAGACATGCAGAATTCAGTATTCAACCATTTAAAAACAATTTTTTTTTAAATGTTTTATTGGGTCAACACAGACCAAGTATAAACAAAAATAAAAAATCAAACATAATTTAACTTTTTACAAGTAATCATATCATCATTAGAAAAAAATATATATATAAATAAGTATAATAACAAAAAGGAATAAAAAGTGGAAAGTTTTATGCACTGGCACAGACGTAATATTTTACGCAACTTTGATGGCAAGTATTTGTATGCTTATACACAGTAAACAGAATACATCAATGATACATGTACAGATGACAAAAATTATCATTCAAACTTCCATTTCTTAAAATGAGCCGCGAGTTGGTGTCTTTTTTTGGCCACACAATATTCAATTTCTTTTTGCTTCTTAACAAAAGATCTAAATACTCCAAAGTTTGGATCAACTTTGCTGAATTAACAAATGAAGTACTTCAATTATATAAATAAGTAGGATATGAACTTATCATCCGGATCACCAAACATTTTTCTGAAATTAGATAAAGTAAAATTGGAATTAAATTGCTGTATTAAAATAGTTAACAAATCTTGCCACAGGGGTTAAACCTTTTCACAATCACAAAATATATGAACTGATGTTTCAAAACAAAAAATTATGAAGTGAATTACTGGGAGCGAGTTTTAATTGAAGTTTGATGATATGAGCTACTAGGCTTGTAAATGATTTGGCTGACAGTTTCATGATATGTATTTGGTTCTGGGTGTTAGAATCTTATCTTCTTTTTTTTCTCTCTTCCTATTTCTAGAGCTGCCTAATGTGTGTCACATTCCATCCCACTCTACCAGCATTGGTAGCTGGAGGAACATTTAATGGTAAGAAACTTTATCCTCCGGTGTGTTGGCTCAGTTGGTAGAGTGTCCGTCTCACACCCAGGAGGTTAGGAGTTCAAACCCCGGCCGCGTCAGACCAAAAGACGTTAAAAGATGGGAGTTTCTGCTACCCTGTTTGTCGTTCAACGATTAAAGGGATAGAGCCTTGTTGATCTGTCGCTGCACAGCGGCTGCCGGGCCCACGATCAGTTGGGCAAAGCTAGTTTTTGGAGTATGTCATTTCATGTCTATTTCGAAAAATAAAAATTGGTTTTCATTTACTATAAAAATATATGATCATATTGATATACCTGATATCAGAGTCGCAGACACACCCTATTAACAGCAAGGTTCCCTTCCATTCTGCAGAGAATGTCAAAAGTAATAGTAACCAGATCATGCGGATAGGAATGGCAATATGCTTTGTTTCTCAACTGTTTTGTCAGAATTACCACACCCATTGAGAAAATTTTTTTAAATATAATTTTCATATGGTAATAGATTCCAAAGCTCAAATGAACAAAATCAATCTATTACTGTAAACGCTGCTATTTTCGCGGGATTAATTTTTCGCGCTTGGCAGCTTCAAAACATATTCGCGGGTTCTTGAATTCGCGCTGCACACTCCAAAATCACAACGTCACTTCCTTCTTCCCCATCTGTGAATGGTTTTGATTAATATTTCAGCAACGAAATTGTATTTTCTGATCATAATTCTAGCTCTAAATCCGCGTAATTCAGCATTGTTTTGATCCAATGAGCTTTTGTGACATCTAGCGCAACTTTTCTTTGTGGGGCGGAAATCGGGAAGGCAAAACGGAGGCACTGCTGGCCTGGTATGGACGGCCGAGCACCGGTAAGGACCGGGGGATCACGGCTATTCAAAGTGCATGGGATCAATCAAACCTGGGCGATCGACCCAAAGTCTTCTTAAAAACTAAACAGATCTAAACACTCACCAATCAAAGTCAAACAGCAAAAACAATCTATATTTCAACCAAAATCATAATTTAAATACCGATCTGCGACTGTTAAAAAAATGATCGCATTGCTTTGGAACAAATTCTCGCGATGCATGTGATTTTGGAGCTCAAGCTTGCTTGCTTAAATGTCGCGCTCTATAGGTTAAATTATGCAGTCTCTGCGAAAACTATACACGCAATTGAACCGCGGTTAGAAACTTGCATTAAATAGATGCTCATAAATTCGCGTGTTTTTAAATTCGCGCTCGCCGATCTTGCCGCGAAATCCGCGAAAATTTCCACTTTTACAGTATATGGAAAGATGATTTGCATTCAGGATTTCACAATTATACTGCTTGAGTTCACTAACCTCTAACATTACAATATCATGTCATCATGCTAAGCATCATCTTGGTTCAAGGGGCGAATTTGTGACTTCTGGGGCCTTTTGCATAAACAGTTCAGTAGTCTAAAAATCAGGCGCATGTCCCGAATGTGAGCTTTTGATTGGTTGAAAATCGAGATGTGAATGATATTGATTATTGTGCTTGATTGCAATTCTTTCTGCACTGGGCCTCTGTTCACTGAAATTTCTTATCAGTTGATGACTCTCTGAAATTTGTTTTTCCATAGGCCCAAATCACATGATCTTAACTTGTAAGAGGATGATTATTAAAGTAGGAGATCCAATCAATCATCATAGAACAAGAATTATTTTTATTTTCATGATTTCCAGGTGAAGTGATGATTTGGGATCTGAGTAAAGATGATGAGAATCTTATTGCTACATCAGGCATCAGTGATGATACGCACAGAGAACCGGTTACGCAGATTACATGGCTTCAAGATCCTGATAAACCAAAGAAATATGATGTAAGCAATGACATCATCAGCTTGAATGGGTTGTTTCAATCTAATATAGAGTTATTCATATGTAATATGTATTTTACATACTCGGTACAGTTACCCGGGTACATATTACTTCCTGTCTTGTGTGGCACATATCAAATATAAAATATGCTAAAAATGATTATGACATAACATAATCATTGATTGAGAAATAATAGTTTGTTGGCAGAGCAAAATATTTATACTTCCTAATAGTATTTCATTGTTAGTTATGTAGCTTTATCAGTTTCCATATATCTGCATATCATACAATAAGTTATCAGTAGTTTGATTAATGATGCCATCCCATGTTTTCTGAGACGACTATATCAGACCTCCAAAAGAATTGTTACCCGTTAGTATACATCTGAACACTAATTTATATTTTATCGTAGTAATCTATATTAGCGATAATGAAAAAAAATCTAATGTCATAGAACTATTTTTTTCCATTCCAGATAATCAGTACCAGTGCAGACGGGAAGGTTCTTCACTGGTTGTTCAACGAGAAGGGCTCCCTCACATTAGAAGGAGGGTTCGTCTTGCTGGCTAGCTCCCTGCCTGCTATGGTCAATCAAGGGTCAAGGTCAAGGGCTGACGGGGAGATGGGAGGTCAGTAGGGGCACATGAAGTGGTATCATGGGAAATCACAAGATCCCAAGTTTATGTCGTATGATCTTTTGTCAAACAATACATGGAGGTTGATGGACAGGTCTATTTTGAAGCAGTGATAAGATTTATTACTGCACGTGTATCATGCATGTTTGTTTACTATCTCTCCTTAATTGGATGTTGACAATTTTTGGTTTGCATGAGCTTTGTTTTAACTAGATGGCAACAATTAGTAGTTATTTTATATATTTTCTTTCAAATTCATTGCTGACTGTGACAACTGCAGTAAATTTCCAATCTGAACAATCTCAATAATGGAAATTCATCATTGATCAATGTCATAATAAAATAAATGTAAACAATATCCCAAAGTTAAAACTAAGAAATGCATGCTATTTTGTCAGATGTAGAATAATATCACCTTTTGATTTCATGTGACAAGGGAAATTATCGCTCCTCGGCAAGCTAGATGTACTCGCTATCTTTCCTCGGCTTCACTTTATGAGAAAATTACATCCAGCTTGTTTCAAAAGTTTAATTTTGCCCATCACCTTCACAATTATTTGCTTACTATCAATGTGAATGCTATTACTATAATTCTGAGGTCATTTGACCATTTCTCATGTGAAAATGCTCAATTTCAAACTTTGTTTGTATTTACAGTGAATGGACTATCCTTTGTTGAAGAGGACAAGAGTATGTTTGTGTTAGGCTCAGAATCGGGAGGAGTTTTCAAATGCTCCATGAACTCAAAGGCCTCTGTTCCTACAGGTAAAGTGCATTTTATAAATGATTGAAAAATCATTAACTACCTTATTTAATCTCATAGTATAAATATTTATTGATTATTTGTGATTCCTCTGTCATTTATGTTTATTCTTGCTATTCTTTGCTTTAAATATGTTTTACAATGTTTTCAGGAGTGTGGCTTTACATTAATTTGTCGCATGGCTGGCATTAGCTTCAATACTGGCAGAAGGGCGTTAGCTCGATTTTCTACTGAAAATTTTTTTTTTGGGGGGGTTTCAGTGCTGTATGATACAGTTTTGATAGCTCTTTCATTTAGTATAACTAATTGCCTACAATGATGTAATCATGCGTTATAAAAGGGCAAAAGCACTTGCTGTCAGACAATTTACTCAAAAAAACTACTTTACAGGGCTTGTGCATTAATGCCCTTCTGCCAGCCGCGCAACAAATTGCATTTTTAAGCGTTGCCTTATGGTATTTTCATACTGAGAAATTTGAATTTGGAGTCTGCACACTTTGAGACTAGATGATGTCCTGATTAAAAAAAAAACAACATTTTGATCCATTTCTAACAGTCTGAACATGTAGAATGATCTAATTTGAGGTTCAGGATGAATATCAGAATACTTTGTATTTCAAATTATTAAATATTTGCAAGTCTTTAGTTTGCAGTAATCGCCAAATTAGCTAAAGACTATGTAAACATGTGATTACTTCATAAATGTTGTTTATCATCATCATCAGTATCATCACTACCACCATCAGCATCACCACCACCAATGCTACCATCCTCACCTCTATCACTATCATCATCATCATCGTCAGCACCACTGCCATCATCATTATCATTATCATCGTTGACAGCAGCAGCATTACCATCATTGTCAGCATCATCTTCATCATCATCATCAACAGAAGCAGCAGAAACAGCATCATCTCCATTATTTTGTATTTCAAAACTAGGAATAATCTGACTTTTAAATGTTTTTATCAATATTTTTTCTGGAACAGGTGAGGTTCTGCTATCTGTGCCTCTTTACTCCCCCGTCACATTTGCTTTTCAACCTCACAACGGACCAGTACATGCTGTGCAATGCTCACCCTTTCATCGCAATCTATTCCTATCATGTGGGACTGATATGAGTATTAGAGTATACAGTATGTTAGAGGTGAGATATGCACAATTACATTATTGGGCAAGTATCAAAAGGGGGGGGGGGGGGGGTTGTGAGTTTGGGATCACTATGTTGTACAATGCTAATTATGTCATCACAATATGTTCCTATCATTTGGGACTGATATGAGTATCATACAATATATTAGAGGTAAGATATACGCAGAATCCATGAGAAGGGGGTGTGGTTGAAGGGATGCAAGAAAAAGGAATAAAGTTTTTGGGATCCATTATGCTGAACATTTCACAGAAATCCATTCCAGCCATATGAAACTGATTCAAGTATTAGAATGAAATAGCATGACAAAATTACTAATCATATAGGAGGGGCTAAGGGTGAGAAAAAAGAGGGGACATATTTATCCCTTCTTCCTTCCATCCACCTTCTACCATTTTTGCGACGGTACTGAATCCAGCCTGGTGTAATGAGGAAGTAATTTTCCCATTTGTATGTTACAGAAAATTCTTGATTGTTTCATGTATCATATCCCTTGTTTGTTATGGGGGTTAGGGGGGATGTAAAGGTGAAAACACAATAATTCTTGTTGGACTATGTGGTTTGAAAATTTATCTATGAATGCATTGTTTTACTTGTTGACTGATTTCATGAATTACCATGAATCCTATTTTTCTGATGACATTCCTTCTCATCTCTTCACAGTCAAGACCCATCTTCTCAATCGAGCCTGCATTGGGATATCTGTTCTCTGCTCAGTGGTCTCCAGTGCGCCCTCTAGTGTTTGGAGCAGCCACAGGCCAAGGTCAGCTTCTACTGTACGATCTAAAGAAGAGTAAAGTCAAGCCTGTATGTACCCTTGAAGCTAGCTTGGAAAAGAAACCACTTCATGTTGTACAGTTTAATCAAAAACAGTAAGTGGAATTATTCATTTGTTCATTACCTAATAAAGTTAATTAATTACATATGGTCTCTCTGTCTTTCATATATATATATATATATATATATATATATATATTCATTTATCAATATTTTAAACTACCTCAGTATCTTGTAAGTCCTGCAATGTAGTGGTGCTGACAGAGTACGCCTAGTTTCATTTACCAAGGTGTAAATTCACACTGTCACTTTACCTCTCTCGTATGCCTATTAATTAAGTTTGAAACTCTAGTTGGCATTTTCTCCAGGGAGTGTGACAAAATGCATGCAATGGGTTTGTACAAGCAAGGATCTGATGACGGGTGATATTTGTAGAGCAATTAGAATCATTTGGATTTATTAACCACTCTATAAATATTTTTCTTGTTATTTTTGTGTATATACTCTGCTATCAAATTATTCAGTGTTGAAAAATAATATCATTTTTGTTAAATACCCTTTCAGGAGGGTTAGATTGGTCACAAAAAGGTCTTTAACTTGATACATGTGAATCCTAGTGTTTTTTTAAGTATAAATAAATGAATGAATTATTTTGAATTAGTGAAAATCTGAACCCATAAATGAAAATTATATATAACAGTTGATCCTTTGGGCCATGTAGATTTTTTTTTCTTTTGAATGAGACTGTATTCTAAACATGTTTTGAACCAATATCTAGTATATAGTCATGCATGATACATTTTTCAACTGGGCATTGACCTCTTTTAATCATTTATATACCCATCACATTCCCTGTTTTAAATCTTGGTCAGTGTCTACATAGATTATTATTCTATGATCATGTGGTCAAGAAAATCATTCATTATTAGAATCTTATGAAAGTTGAAACAACAAAAACTCTGATAAATAACATTAACTGTTGGAAAATATATTTCATATCTAGCCACCCATAGTTCATTGAATTTAATTGAACCATATTGAGTCATTTCCTGTAGAAACATAAATTTGTCTGTTACTGGTATTTAAAACCAATAAACATGACAATGAAATGAAGTCATAGCAATGTTAAATCTAGTGAATTGTTGATGCTCAAAATGGCGAACTGATATTAAACAAAAAGGTTATGAACAATTGCAAGTTCAACTGACAGAGAGGCTAGAATGCTCTGATCAGACAAGGGTCGAACCATTACAATGTCTTACCCCATTGAAAAAAATTGTCAGACCAGGAGGCCGTTTCATAAAGCTGATCGTAAGTTAAGAGCGACTTTAAGAACGACTGGTGATCATTTCTTGTGGTAAATGGTATCGAACATTAAATGTTCATTGGTGAGTATTTAGAGAGTAAGAAAGGTTCACCAGTCGCTCTTAACTTACGAACAGTTTTATGAAACACCCACCAGAACTAGCTGGCACCACCTACAACAGAACATTTTCATGATGAAATTTTTCAGTTGCTTTTACGAGGCACCCACACTTAAACCACAGATGTGATTCATTGTCTCACATAATCCACTATCCTAGATATGGGCCAGCTTCCTTGCACACATTATACATTATTAATTTCTTTTTTCTTTTTTGGAGTCATAATCATTCCAAGGGCTTTAGTTTTCATACCTATTTGGAATATATTTCATTGTCTTTTTGGAATTCCCAGCTTTCTTTCATATCATTCTTTACAAGGGTTTGTTTCTGTGGTTAGCTATTCAATCACTTGAAACCAATCAAAAGAGCCTGAAGCCGTTAAGTGTGAGGGTGCACATAATCGTTATTCAATTCGGGGGAATTCCCTTCTGATATAAGATCAAGACTCACAATTTCCCATATTTTTTTTAATGTAGAAATAATGTTAAAACTGGCTATTTATTTAGTGATTGTATCCCTACCAAACAAGATGATCAATTGATTGTGATATTACTCACAGTGGTCACAACACTGAAGGAATTATTGGATGATGTGCACAGAGTACAAATGATTGTGAAAGTTTGATGTAAATGAGTGATATTACTAATCCACAAATTTTCTGTGTGTTAGTAGTGAACAGGCATTATTAGCACTGGTTGTGATTAATATTGATCTGACTAATATTCAATTATTAACCAACATTAATGTGACATTTCTTGTAAAGCGCTTAACGTTCAACGTTCTGCTTTTTAAAATCGGAATCATACTAGTATTATTATTATTCATTATTATTAGGTTGGGATGGATATACATAGTGATAATCATTAATCAAAAATGAAATATTGAACTGGTACCAACCTTATGGAATTACGTTGAAGCAAGATGCTCTGCTAAAATGTGATATGTAATTACATTAAAAATTACATTCCTTCTGTGTGACACCTCAAATTAATAATGAATCTGATCTTTTTATAGATTGAACTTGTTTTGACTCTATCTTGTGATGTTTTCTTAGATAATATAAATCACTCTTATTCATCCATAATATCACTTTGAGTGCATCATCAAATTCACATTATATTAGAGTAGTGTGTATTAGGATATCCTTGAGTATCACAGTGTGGTGTCGTCTTACCAGCCACCTGCTACCATCAATCAATTATGAGAGATATTAGCAAACTTTACCGCCAAAATCATTACACTTGGCAATCCAGCTCTTGGACATTACCCAGGTAAAACATGGGTACAATAGAGTGATCTGATTACATTTTTATATTCCAAATTAGCAGGTAGAAATTATTATTGAGACTTCATTCAGGAATTATTTCCAAACATTGGTTCAGATTTTCGCTATTCAAAAGAAAAATATTCTCCTCTGAGTATTACAATTTGCAAATGATGACATGCAATGTTATAAGCTACTGAAATACAAAAGATGAATGACTGGGAGAAAATTTGAAGTTTTATTGATAAGTTTTGGAATTGGGTTCATGGGGTACGGAAGAAATGTGTGACCACCCAAATAATTTGTTCTTTTCTTCTCTTTTGATATTTCCATTGTGTTATTTCAGTCGGCGTCTCCTAGCAACCGGTGATGCGCTGGGGACAGTCATGATATGGCAGCTGAGTGATGAGCTCTCCATTCAGGCCAATAGGGAGATGGAATCTCTGGCGGACATCGCTGACTCTGCCCTTGATCTCTAAACCCATTCAAAGCAATTATTCCACATTATCTGCATTGAATCAACATTTCATTTCAATCCTCCAAAATTAAACTGAGGCCATTATTCTTTTCAATACTTCAAACCTGTAAGTTTGAAAGTATGCATTTAACTAGACCATAAAGAAAACTGCTCTAAGTTGTTTTCAAATAACTTCGAAGTATGATATCTTACTGAGGAGAAAGTCACATAATATTTTGTTGTTAAATTGTAAGAATATAATTTTGAAATGATATGCAATCAATACATGGCACTGAAAGCACCGTACTATAATCCTGCACAGCAAAAGATTGTTGTGCACAAAATCTGCACATGTCAATCAGTAGAATAAGTAGATCAGGGGTTCAAATCTCTGCTATGTCATAAATCCAAGGTTTACCAGAGCTGAAGCCAGGGTAGTAGTATTTGATATGCACATTTATATACCTTGAATAGTAGCTAAGACCGCTGAGAAAAATATTGGTGCCATGTGGCGTCAAGGCCGGCCTTGCCTCTGTCCCTACTGTGTGTGTGTAGAGCTTAATTCCAATTCTTGTAGTTGGAGTTTTATGTCAGAGCCTTAAACATGTTTTAAGATTAGAAAAAAAAATCAGTGTTCTTATCTTATGTTTTTGTCATTATCGTAAGCGTTGTGAGAGGGGTATTACTTGGGCTGCGTTTATGCGACCTCAAGCCAAAATCATGATTTGAATCGTGATTCAAAACACAAACATGAATCACAATATCACAGAATCAGCGTTTAGACGACCTTCATTCCAATGCCGTTTCTCCTCAGATTTGGGCCAATCCAATGCGCATCACTAGTGCGCAGTTTAATAGAGGAAGTTTTTTGCACATGTTTCGGCTCTCGAAAATCTTTTACTTCCAGAATTCAGTCTATTATACCTCATTTTGTTTACTTCTATCATAGGGTCCATGCTTCTATCCATCTTTTCGGTTTATCGAAAATGGTATTTTCAAGTGAATTTCAGCGTAGATCCAATTTAATATTGACACTGTTAACTTAACAACTGAGATCCTTGTCCAGTAATAGAACTTGAAGTTGAAGACATGACCAAAAAATAAAAAGTAGTGGACGATGTGATGACCAACACAGAACTTGAACATTACAAGAAACGCATGTATAGCACATAATTATGTACATATACACTGAGCATATAGAGCGCCTTGAGCTTGGCAAGAGTCAAACCGTAAGTAGCCTGACACAGTGACGTCATAGAATCATGATTCAAATCACGATTGCGTTTATACAACCTTGTTCGTTCCAGATTCTACAGAAACGTCTTTGCAAACGCCCCTTTTACCGTGTTTCATGTTTGTGATTTGAAAGACGTTTATTTTCACTTTTGACTAAACGCAATCGTGATTCTGCAGAATCATGATTTGAATCATGATTCTAGGGTAAAAAAGTGGCGCATAAACGCACCCTAGTTCTTACTAATATTACATGAATAAATTCAAACCCTACAATAATGCTAGAATTTGATGATATTTATATCTGAAATAGATGTAGCTATTTTTGTATTCTGAGATATACTCATGTTTGAAGTTCATGATAGAAAATAGATTTCACTTAATTAATATCCAAGAACCAGTTCATGAATGGCAAATGTTAATGCAGAAGAATTGTTTTCGCTGAATGAATGCATGCTTTCTTAGAAAGTCAAGAAATAGCCTAATACAGCACTTCAGATCGATTTACAAAATTTCTCCTCAAAGGAGGAAGCCACATATGTTCATTATATAAGTTGTATTTTGTATTTACTTTTGCAAAATGAAACTTGGATTGTTTGATATTTGAGATTTAGATGAAGATATGTACTTTTGTATAAATTTTGGTGGCTCAGTTGTGATTCATTTTGTGAAGGGAAAAGGTATTTGAAAAAAATTATTGTGTGATTTTAAAATAGAAATGTTTGATGATATTGAATTTATTTTATATATTGTCAGGTGTGTGTGTATAGTAGCTATCGTTCTCTTATTTTTAACTAGTTGAGAATGTTGGGGAGGGGATCCTAAAAATAGTTGCAAATAGACTTTTAGTCATGTCAAGATACATTGATTTGGAATTCAATTATGTATTATTAGGTGTGCATGTGGGGGAGTTTGCTTAGTAAGCCTGAAACATGCTTATTAAGAGGGTATTAATCCTTATTCAGAGAGCTGATATTCATATTTTTTTATATGGTATTAAATACATTGCAAGGCTGTCATGCTTGTAGCTGAATATTTTGGCATGTATTTCATATAGAGGCACTTCTCTGCTTAACCTGGATGGGAAGATACTCTTTCATTTATTGAGCCCCCCCCCCCCCCAATCTTACACACACATTAATAAAATATGTTCATATCTGTATATACATATAAATCTAATTTATCATATTTTCTATCGAAGGACATGTTTCCTATATATATTTTAGTATTCCTATGTCAAGTGTTATGTTTATTTTGCTGTTCACATGTTTTGTTGTGTAGTATGTGATGGTGATCCTCAAACATCTTATAATAAATCATCATCTTAATGAGGAATTCATTTTCACTTTCAGTTGTATATCTGTTTCTAAATTACAATAATTAGTTTTATGAATGAATTTCAAAGTTCGAGTTGTTTGCCCACTTATGTTTGAAGGTTGGAATGCGAAAGTATTTTTTTCTGGGTTTCAGACTTTCAGTGATATATGATAAAACATAAACATCGATTGTTTAAGTTTGTGGCCTATGTACATAACTGACATGAATGAATGAGTGATTGCCCATTCATGTCTCATCATATCACTACGGTCTTAACTTTTCAGAAGAAAAAAGTAGATAGGATTGTGATTTTGCGGGGTTTTTTTCTTTAGAATAATGCAAGATATAGGTTGGGTTGGTATCTCTCTCCAGTGGTAGGGGGGGGGGGGGGTTCAAGCTGAATGATATGTTTAGTTCCTTTCCTACCCCAACAAATATTGACAAGCAAAACTTTAAAAAAAAAGGTCTTCACCACAAATTTTACATTGTTTCGTAAGTCAAAAAAAATGACAAGCCAAAAAAAAAGAGGTCTTCAACAAAAATTTAGGGAAGGGTCTTGGGTATTTAAAAAAATGGGGTTGAACCCCTGAACCCCCCCCCCCCCTTGCATACGCCACTGTCTTCTCTCTATATATACATGTATATGTGTATCACACACCCACTCACACAAAATACTGTCTATTTTCTATCCCTTTCACCTCTTGTCTCCCTTAAAACTATATTTTATTCCTCTGTCTCTCTCTCTTTACATATCTTTCTCGCACTCTTCCAACTTTAGGTTTAAAGAATAATAACATGGAAAACATTCACCCATAGCAAAACCAACCAAGATTGAACTACAGGGGGAAAAATGTGTTTGAGCCGCATGATGGATATAAACTTTAATGAAATATTTATTATATGTTCTGACATGTAAGTAGGAAAAGAGGAGGAAAGTGCGGATAATCGTCACTGTGGTTGTTTATACGGGCTGGATAAATTGTGTTCCTTGAAGAGAAATGACAAATTTGTTGTGCACTGTCTGGGACTTAAAAAAAATAAAGAGATGCTATGGGCCATGCCAACCTAGAAGTCAGAAAATAGAACTTAAGAAGAAATATTAAAACTTGCGGTACTTTTCTCTCTGAGATACAATCGGAAATGAGCATTTTTGATGCGCTAATTGATACACTCTGAAATGGTCTACTCAACTTGAATTACCTCAATTCTGTGTCAGAAAATGATAAGATTTTTTTATTTAAACAGATAAAAAAAAATTATCATCTTTCTGACGAGAACGTAGTTATTACTTTGAAAACAAATATATTAAATGCCCTCTGATCAAGGTATCCGTTCAAATTTAAGTAGAATATTTCAGAGCAAAGAAAAATATAAACTGATATAGCTGCGATGTAAAAGATATTGAGCAGTTCTTTTTTAACTGTCTCCATCATTATCTGTGAAAACTATCTCTTCATCTCGATTGTTTTCCTTTAAATGTCCAGCTGAAACGGAACAGGGCCAGTGACAAGGAATATAAGCCCTATAAGTGGGCCAACGCATCTCATATTCGCGACACGACAGTAACCACTTATTTTCATTTTACTGAGTGAATATGTCCTTAGCACAGACCTCTATGTTGGTAATCGAGTGCTCCTAACACATTCCTCACTTTCAAGACTCGATTAGTTTTGGAATCGGTCTACCACAATTCACGATTAACATTATTGAATGTCTAAAACGATGTAGTAAATAGCCTCTTAGCAATAAAGCAACTTGAAAGAACACTTGTCCGTCCTTACATTACGATTTACGAGATTATGATGACTCATATATTGGCGCTGGTCATGCCATCCAGGGTTTCATAGAGCCGGGCATAGAGCACATCATTCAATTTGTTTTTCGCGCCGAATTACCCGTCAAAAATATTTGGCGCGACAAATATCTTCTCCCAAGATTGTTATCTATCTGCAGATCGTATAGGCTTTGTTTTATAAACTCTTTCAAAAAAGAAAAATCATTTAACTTTTACACCATATCACAGCAAGTATAAGGTTGCAAACTTTTGAAAAAAGATTTAAGTGTGACTATTTGGAATATATTATATGATTGTCCATTAAAATGGAGGCAGGAATAATGCACACACCCCCCCCCCTTCTATTTTTTTTCAGGTACTTGATCTGTCTGCGGAATCAAAGAAAAATTTAATAAACAGATGGCATTTCCGGCTCCGATCATGTGTGTTAAACTAAATGATTCGGTGAGATTTTTTTCATTCTATCATTTAGCTGCAAAGGAACTCCGCCGGCAAGTTACTAGTTAAATTTCCATTCCCGCCTATTACAAGATTACACCAAATTATATTCGCTTACTAGGGACCTTACAATCACATTTAATTGATAAGAAATTCATTTCATGTCGTCATTTAGAGGCGGGTATTATCATGCCGATCATGTGCTCCTTCATAACTCCTCCCAGTCACGTGTTAACTTACAAAAACAATCAAACCATTAATACGTGAATGCAACCACTTAAAGTAAGATGTGTTTACATACATATTGGCTACTTACAATGTAAACATTACATTCCCGCCTTTCCCACAATTATCACATTGATACTTCCCCCTTTCAACAATGATATAATCATATTCTAACTTTGTTATTCAATTATCATTCAATTCTGTTTAATCAAATTTGCTCTATCTGTTGGATCCCGGCTATAGCTGAACAATGATCACAAGAGTTAATTGAACCTGTAAAATTAAACAATGATAACAAGATTTATTGATCCTATGAAATTAAATCTGACATTCAATGATTGAGTTACCACATTCGTGTGTCAAAATGATAATATTCTCCTATATAATTTATACTTCAAACTTGATTGAAGTGCAGATCCGTATGACTACTGTTTGGTTGAATGTCTTATCTCTTTGTGACTTGATGATGATGAGGAGGAGGAGGAGGATGAGGATGATGATGGCGGTGATGATGATGATGATGACGATAATGACGATGATGATGAATATGATGATGAAGAGAGTTATTTGGAGGAAAAGGAGGATGTTAAAGCAATGATGACGTTGATGCTGATGATGTTGATGATGAAACTATCATCAAATAATTTGTTTTCCTCTAAATAACAAGGAAAGTGTTTGTGATAATTTTGGAAAGTATGATTCTGTGACTCTCGAATCAAGCCAATAGAAATCAGATTTGCAGTTTAAGTCGTAACGATTACCCTTTTCTCCATGAATGAAATAAAGCGAAATTGTCAATTAATGATTACATGCACAAGTCCCACTATTTAAACAAAACGTGAATTGGAATTTGCAGAGACCATAAAATCCCGGGATAAAATCACCTGCAAGTGTTGACAAGTATAAGGAGTTTGCTCTTGAAACACGTTTTCATAATTATATTGACCATTAAACATTGACCACAATCGTGATGATTGATGTGAAAAAAAGTGACAATCCTGAATTGACCACAAAGTGTTGCATGAAGGGTCATTTGGTCATTAATTCAATTGATTACTTACCACACAGCTCCCTGACCAACCGATATATCTTCATTCTAATTAATTCATGGTATCTCCAAAAGTTGTATTAATTTGTGAGTTTATTTATTTGTATTAAAAGTGCTTTGCATTAGGCCTGAAGTGGGAGAAAGAATCCGTAAAGACCCATCATTAACCTCATCATGCTCATGGACATTGATGCATTATCATTACAGTCAATACAGTGTTAAGTGAAATATATTTGTAGGCCAATATAAGCCTGTATACTTTCGAACAAATTGTTTAGTTTTCTAGTCGGTATACCCAAAAATTTCAACTCGCTCTTCGCAATCGAATTATTATTTTTTTAATATTTACAATTTGTTCTTTATTCATATTTAAAAGGTTCCGTTTTCATGTCAGAATATTTAAAAAAATCAACTCGCGCTTGTTTAGTTACATATACGCATCATGGAAAAGTGCTTATAGAATGTGTAGTCTTTAGGTCTAAATCCGTCTAAATCTCCCTCATATCAGCTCAAATTTCGCGCTCGTTTTAATGAGTTAGTGCATGAGATATGCATCCTTTCCTTCAAATGTCCGTTTCCAGGTCGGGATACTGATTTGCAGATCGCGCTTTGCGTTCTTGTTTTGCAAGTGGGTGTGTTCTTTAAACCAGTCCCTGTAAAACTGTTCACGAAATGTCCCTGATCTTTATGATTACGAACTTTAGCTCGCATTAATAGTACATTTGTACAAAGGACCTGTGCAGATCATGGTTTAGGATTACAAAAGCTGCTTAGACATTTTCAGGTCAAAGTAGGCCTATACACAAAATATAAACAAAAATCACCTCGCGCTTTTTGCTCGCATTTTTTAGATTAGGTCTTGTGACGAACATTATCTTGTTAAGAAGAATAAATCTAAGATGGGTGTATTGATTAACTATTCCTTAATTTCCATAGACTATACGGGCCACCTGGTTAGTAGGCAATGGATTAAAACTTCAGTCCTTTTTGGACCCTAATCCTTTTTTTTCCTTTTTTTAACGATTTAGCAGAGAGAATAATGACGGCGAAATGGCCATTCTAAAGGCAGTGGCGTAGCTAGGATTTTTTTCCTGGGGGGGGGGGGCACTGGGGGGTCCTTGCTTTTTCAGGGGGGGCACCATTTTTTCCGGTGTGTGTGTATGTGTCACAAGGGCGGATCCCACTTTCGCCAATAGGGGACGGGGCCCGAAATTATCTTCACCTATATTTTCCCCGATCAGTCACTTCTTAGTTTTATTCTTATAAAACAACATAAACATGAAATAATCTCATAAGCCTTATAAAAAGTGCGAGCGCGAAGCGCGAGCGATTTTTTTAAAACTTTCATGTATTTTGTCCTGAAAATTTAATATTCTGGGCAATGTTATGTGTGATCCTGAACAAGATTCGTATGTAACTAGATGGTTACTGCGAACGCCAAGCGCGAGCAGAAATTTTTATTAACTGTTCTAGCATTATCGATAAGGGACCTGTTAAGGACTGCTTACAGTTACCTACGAAGACGGTATATATTTCAATAATGCGAGCGCGAAGCGCGAGCAATTTTTTTTGACATTGGATCCGACCTAAAAAATTGTCATTCTAAGCACTTTTTGTATCAATAAATGGGATAAGTATGTAACTAAACAATTGATGCAAGCGCGAGGGGAAGAAAATTGAGATTGTAGACCTAAAAGCGGGACACTATTTATATTTTGTAAATCATAAATAGGATATAGTTAATTGGGTATCATTAATAATGGGATCGTGAAGCGTGAGCAGACAATTATTGATATTCTGATGTGAAACTGGATAATCTAATTACATTTTAAATAAAGAACATGCAGGCTATCGCGCATGTTTTAGAATTAGACCTGGGCATTCTGAATACATTTGTTTAATGGAACATTATGGAATACACGTAGACAATATGAACTTGGCAAATCAAACAATGTGACCAAGCAGCGTGAGCTTAAAATGCTGATATGTAGACCATAAAACGGACATTTTACAGAGCACTTAAATTTGTAAATGAAAAAAAAATAATGAAAGCTCGATGTCCGAGCGAAAATATGTTTTGTATATTGACTTCAAAACTAGCTCCATATCAGCCTATTGGGCAAGATATGAATCTCATTGAACAGGCAATTCTGGCGCGAAGCTCAAGCAAAATTTTTTTATTTTTATATCTTTTTTTTGCAAGTCTTCCCCTCTTATTTTCCTCTTCTTTTTTTTCTTCTGTCTTTCTTTTTCTTTTCCTTTTTTCTTTTCTTCTTTCTCCCTTTTTTCTTTTTTTTTGCTCTGCCATTTTTGTCAGGGGGGGCACCTGGGGGGGCACACCAAATCCCAAATCACAAAAGAATATGACGTAATATCATTAGCATAACAATGAAGAGTTGAATAGGGGAAATTAGCATAACAATGGAAGAATAGTCTGGAAAGATAGTCATTGAATAGGGGGTTGATTAGCATAACAATGGAAGAGTAGTCTGGAAAGATAGCCATTGAATAGGGGATTGATTAGAGCATAACAATGGAAGAGTAGTCTGGAAGGATGGCCATTGAATAGGGATAATTATCATAACAATAGCGAGTGCGGTAAGATCGGATGGCCCTTGAATAGGGGATCATTTAAATAACAATGAGCGCAGTGACGTACTAATGTTTAGTATCGGTTGGAAGCGACGGAAGAGTCTCCCTGGAAACGAATCAACACTGACAAAAAATTGAATGGAAGGATTGAAAATGCTATTGTTACATAATATATTTTAGGCAGAATACTAACAATGTAGAAATAAATTGAAAAAAAAGAGGGAGGGTGATTTATATGAATAAGTAAAGGCGAATTTCGACTTACCCGATGTTCTCTAACATACTCGCGATAAAGAAAGGATAATAAATCCAGCTATTGTAAAATGCTTTATGTGACGAATATCCTCGTAGATCAAGGATATCTTCGTTAAGAGGCGAGGTTGCCTCGAATTTACGGAAACTAAATGATACCTCTGAAGATCGAGCCATTATATCTCTATTAAATTCATCGAAAAGGAATGTAAAAAAAAACTAACAAAGACTGATATGTTTCCCTCTTCGCTTAAATCGGTTATTTTGCTAAATGGTAGAAAGTGAACTATACATATATACCTTGTTGGTCGAATACAACTTTTGATTTTTCAATCTATTTCTATCGGTATTTTGTTGAATGAAAGCAAAGAATGCAAAAACTATTCGCTGCATCTTCTTTTCTATCTATATTATAATAGATGAAAGAAAGCGAACTATTCAAGTTGTCATGGTCGAAAACAACCTTTGATTTTCTAACAAAGCGAGGAATGCAATAACTAATCTTTGTATCTTCGCTTCAATCGGTTATTTTGCTAAATGGTAGAAAGCAAACTACTTAACGATGTCTTGGTCGAAAAAACTTTTGATTTTTCGAACAAAGCGAGGAATGAAAGAAACTAATCTTTGCATCTTCGCTTCAATCGGTTACTTCATACTTCCATAGTTTTCATTTTGACCCACATACAAGACTCTCTTTATTGGCTTTCTGACTCACACAAATTGTATTACATAGAATCCAGTAGATGGCACTAGCTTCAGGTCAACTCCATTCACCCACATGGTGATAACATAGAACACTGTACAATATATGTTATTATTATTCATTTTTATTCCATTTTAAGTCCAGACATATACACAAAGCAGATTTTGATACAAAGGTAAAAGTAATCGAAGTTATGTAGTAAACGTATGTTGTAGACAAAATAATTGTTAACTGTTATATCTTTGCTGTAACACAATCCATGTATAGACCTATGGCTGGTATGAATATTGACGATGGAAATAATAGAGTTCAATCTGTCATTTATGTTGACGGAGTTTTCAAGTTCTTGGATTATTTTGTTGACAAGGTGGTGCTGTGCCTTTAGTTGTAGACTCCATCCTCACTCTCTGTTTCTTCATCATCGTCGTCATCGTTATATACCTCCATTTGGGAACTGGAATAAACCATCAAATTGTGGACCATGCCTGGCTAAGACTCTTTGTACGGCTTTCTGGAATTCCATGCCATTTTCTAATCTTTCCTTGAGATCAGAAACGATCTCGTAATTGATGCCTGCTTCTCCTAGGCTAACGTTCTGCTGCAAGAACTTGGAGTAAAGATCGAAAAAGATGCGTTTGACAGCCCACAGTAGTTTCACGTGAGCCTTTTCTTTAGCGTCTTCTTCTTCCATTCCCTCTGAGATATATTTCTGATATTTTTCGTCTCTCAAGTCCTTGGTGGCTGTCATGGCCTGCTTTAACCATACTCGGTAAGCAATGTTGTCTTCAATTTCATCTACGTTATCTGTCTCTGACATTGACGATTCATCCTCTCCTTCGTTTTCTGAATCATTCTTCAACTCCCTGCGTTTGAGAGGATGGTTCGGAGTAATCATCCTCACTTGTACCTTCTTCAGCGTAGGAAGATTCAATTTTGCCTTCATCTTCTGTATCAGTGTGAGCTTTTTGTTCATGCCTCTGCATATCAAACTTCCGACTATAGGTCCTCTGGCATTGGGAACATGCGTAACGCCGGTTGCGGACATATCAAGAGCGTTCATGTTGACTCGATGCTGTTTAGGTCAGAATTGAATCAAAGTGATATCAATCGTATCTTTATACATGATGTCAACATCCACAAACGAATCCGTAGATCCGTAATGGAATCCATAGATCCGTTAAACGAATCCGTAATTCCGTTAAACGATTCCGTAAATCCGCTAAACGAATCCGTAGATCCGTAAACGGATTCGAAATTCTTTAAATCATATTGATAGAATTGACAAAGTTTAATCTGTTTTAAATCAAGGAACAACCTTTGATTTTTCTAACAAAGCGAGGAATGCAATAACCAATCTTTGTTATTTCTACATTGTTAGTATTCTGCCTAAAATATATTATGTAACAATAGCATTTTCAATCCTTCCATTCAATTTTTTGTCAGTGTTGATTCGTTTCCAGGGAGACTCTTCCGTCGCTTCCAACCGATACGAAACATTAGTACGTCACTGCGCTCATTGTTATTTAAATGATCCCCTATTCAAGGGCCATCCGATCTTTCCACACTCGCTATTGTTATGCTAATGATCCCTATTCAATGGCCATCCTATCTTACCGCACTCGCTATTGTTATGATATTTATCCCTATTCAATGGCCATCCTTCCAGACTACTCTTCCATTGTTATGCTAATCAACCCCCTATTCAATGGCTATCTTTCCAGACTACTCTTCCATTGTTATGCTAATCAACCCCCTATTCAATGACTATCTTTCCAGACTATTCTTCCAATGTTATGCTAATTACCCCTATTCAACTCTTCATTGTTATGCTAATTTCCCCTATTCAACTCTTCATTGTTATGCTAATGATATTACGTCATATTCTTTTGTGCGCGCGTCACGCTTGAGTGAACCTTTAGAATGGCCATATCGCCGTCATTATTCTCTTAGCAGCCGATATGGCATGCAGGTGAAAACACCCCTCCCCACTAGCGTACCTACGGGGGGGGCAGAGGACTGCTTGACGAGCTTGAAGACCTTTTTTTTTTTTTTTTTTTTTTTTTTTTTTTTTTTTTTTGCTTGTCAATTTTTTTTGCGGACGGTTTTGCCCCCCCCCTGTGCAAAATCCCAGGTACGCCACTGCCCCTCCCCCATTGGCGAGAGTTGCATCCGCCCATGACTATCCCAAAGTTATGTCATTGTAGTCTTTATATATATAGGCATACTAAAATATAGACCCTCGGTATTATAAATGACAAAAGTATAACTGAAACTGGCATTAGTAACTGAGTTCATATCTAGGCTCCCTTTCAACAGAAAACAGAGACACTCGAGACAAGTGTAAAAAAATTGACAAGGACTTTCAGATGTCTTTAAATTCAACCTATACCGTGAAGTGCTTCAATGAATCCGCTGAACGGCTTGAAAGAGCACTAAAAGACCAAAATATTTTTCCAAAATCTCGATGTAGAAGTTACTATTGAGAGATCATAAAGGACAAGTCCACCCCAACAAAAGTTGATTTGAATAAAAAGAGAAAAATCCAACAAGCATAACACTGAAAATTTCATCAAAATCGAAGTTATATGACATTTTAAAGTTTCGCTTAATTTCACAAAACAGTTATATGCACTTCCTGGTCGATATGCAAATGAGGAGACTGATGACGTCATCCACTCACTATATCTTTTATATTTTAATTTTATTATACGAAATATGAAAAAATCTAATTTTCTCCTCGTTGTCAAGTAAAAACAACGATTAATTCCTCCCTGAACATGTGGAATTAATATTGTTTAATACTAAATGGCTCAGTTAAAGTTGATCCTTATTGTCAAATCTGTAACAAATTAAATATTGAATAATTCAAACAATAAAATATATAGTGAGTGAAGGACATCATCATTTGCATGTCCCTGAATTGTGAATCATATCACTGTTTTGTGAAAAATAAGCGAAACTTTAAAATGTCATAACTTTGTATTTCACATTCGATTTTGATGAAATTTTAACAGTTATGCTTGTTTGATTTTTCTCTTATTATTCAAATCAGCATTTTTCTGGGTGGACTTGACCTTTAAAAGGTGATCCTGCATAGGCCTACTGCTAAAAATACAAGTGTATTCCTCAATATCTCTGACAAATATGAGTGACTTCTGAAAAATAACTGAGAGACTCTCACTGAAAGACTGCCGAGACTGAGAGGCCATTGCATGGGCGGAAATCTGTCCCCAAAGGCAAAGGTAGGGGGACCAAGAGCTGGGAACTTTGACAAGCAAAAAAAAAAAGTTATCACCCAAAATGTAAGGTCATTTTACCCCCCCCCAAAAAAAAAGGTTTTCACCCAAAATGTAAGGCCATTTAGTCCAAAATACATGTACATGTATTATTTCGATTGTGAATGATGTATTTTTCTCCATCATAAAAGACCAAGAATAGTAGGGAGACATATATTTGATATATTGTGTTCCCCCTGGGATTTCCGCCCATGGGCCATTGATCAAAGACCAATAATAGACCTTTTCTCGAAAGACAACCGAAAGAATTTTAGCTCCATGGTTTAAACATGGACCTACTTACTCCAGGGGCCCGTTTCATAACTTAGAACTTGTAAGTGTTGCAACTTTGCCATAATGGCAACTACCATGGCAACAGGGCTCAACAGCCAATCAGAATCAAGGTTTCCATGGTAGTTGCCATAATGGCAAAGTTACAACAGTTGCAAGTCCTTTATGAAACCACTATGAAACGGGCCGGCCCCAGGTCCATAATGGTTTCACCGTTTCCAAAAGTTTGGAAGAATATCCGATGGGGGGGGGGGGGGGGCACGAATTCGAAAGGATTATGCATTGATATGCGTTGATCATGATGTTCGGTCTATTGTGATGATTCTTTTTAATCGCTCTCTGGCTCTCTTGAACCCAGAGGAAAAGTAATTTGCATCATAAATTTGCAATTGATCGCAAGTATTTTTTATACAGAATAAGTCATGATATGAATCATGAGAGAGGGAGAGAGAGAGAGGGGGAAGATGGGGACCCTCTATGACACCTGCTCTATGATACATGGAAGAATTGGAACGACATCGTTGGGTCGATATTTGGTTGGCCGTGTTGATGTGGGGCCGGGCGTGGGCATCACACTCGAGCTCGTCAGATCAGATCAACGAAAGTTTCAAGTCTAAAAACCTAGCGTTAGGCCCAAACAAGAAAGAGTAATTTGAAAGTTTGAAAAGAGTAATTTGTTGCACCATGCGATACGTGTTCAGGAAACTTTGAGAAAGTTTGTGGATCCTGGTTTGACGCTGGCCCAGTCATGTGAAAGACGACTTATTTGTGGCGGCCCGAGTCATTTCTCGAGTCCGATCCGTGCCCTGGACTGGGCCTGGCCGCTGCATGTGGTGGTGCACGGTGGAAACTGAAATTGAATCCTGGCGCGATCCGCACCCGGGGCGGAGACGCCTGGGGCCTGGGCCATGGACTGAAAACTAATAGATAGCATGCCCATCTGTGAAATTTAGGCCCAAACACTCCTTCAAATATGAGTTTTATGAGTGACTTAGCAGAAACCAGAAGCCTTGTTTTGAGATGATTTCATTGATTTTCACCCTAATCAGATCCTTTTGAGTTTTGGCCCTAACGTCACGGTCAGGCTAGCTGGAAATTGATAATTTTTTATATGAGGCCTGACACTGACAGTGAGTCAGGGTAATTCAGTTAGAAGGGATCAGATCTAGTTAAGTTAGAACTAGTTTTATTTAGACTAGGCTTAGACATGTTAGATTTATCTAATGTTTTAGACCTCTCTGTGAAATTATAGTAATACTAATAGGACCAAACGAAAACATGGCAACAGAAACTGCAAAAAGTGCAAGTGAAACGAGTAATTCTGAAAATGAATCAGAAATTTCTAGATATGACACTGATGTAGATGCGGAACCTGAATGTGAAATGGCTGAATTTGATTTTCGTAATAAAGTCCATTCAAGAAAGTCTCGTAATCACTACAAATACATTTCCAGCAACAGCAATGCCCACATAATATTTGGGTCCAAATCCAAAGGTCATACCATTCAGGCGAAGAAGGATCACCATCGGCTTGATCTGCATTCTTCTCAGACCCAGTCCTGCTCTTGGAGCTCTGATGGTAATAATAACGGGAACAGATCGGATCATGAGCTAGAGCTAGATGAATCACCAGCTGATCAAGTTCAAGGGACATGGGCCTCAAGCCCCTCAACATCAAGAAGAGAAAGCAACCATCATCATGGTACTGCAAAGCGCAAGTTCATTGCCAGTGGGGTTGCTGAGCAACAACTGAGACTGAGTCAGAGATCATCTGAAACCAAACAAATGGAGGTAAGCGTAATTATAGCCATTGTGCGAAGAAGACTGATGGGTGAATGTGGGCATTTATTTGTTTTGTATCGTATGTGCCAAAGAAGTGAAGAAGAATTTGATGTCGATATGATTGTGTTTAGCTATTTAATTTTTTATGTTCTTATACTAGAATCTATCAAAAATCATACAGTTTTTGTGTTCTTGAATGATCAATAAATTGGAGATTGATAATATATTACTAGTAGACCTGCATAAATAAAAAAATAAAAGGCAGATATTGTAACTTTTGAAAATGTAGTATAATGAATGGATGTTACATTATGGTAAATGACAACACAGTCACAGGTACATGTAACATTTATATTTTGATTGATCACAATTTATTTAGAAATTGCATTCAGTTTCAGATTTTTGGCCACACTTAATTTTAGTGTTGTTCAAAGCCATTGAACTAATAAAATGTCAGTTCTTGCAATGTCATGTGTGGTCAGAACTGCAGAAGCTCCTCAGAGTCCCCACAGAAATCATTCACAGACTTCTGTTGACTAAATTCACCAGATTACACTGTACACAATTTGACATTACACTGTGGGATGTCAAATTGATTCAGCCTGACAAAAAGTTGATTGTAAAAATAGCAGAATAATAAAAAAAATATTTGTAAAGGTTTGAGGAAAATCAATCATGAATACAACTTAAAAAAAGGTTAAATTTCTTTATTCGTGACATCATATGCGAGCAGCTGTATCCTGAATTTTAAAAATAATCCATAATGTCATTTTCTCAAAAGATCTGTTGATCATTGAGTATATATCAACAGATTCATGTAAATCATTTCGCACCTGCTCCTGAAAGAAAAATATTTGAGTGTCATCATGCACCTGAACCATTACAAAATTGACATTAGAGTATGGGTTTTTGTCATTGCTCAGGAATGTCATAGAAAACCTGGAGATCTGGTATGCACTACATCCACCATGGATAAAACCCTTTGCACAGGTCTTTCTTTGTTTTCTTTGTTATGATACAGCTCATATAAATGGGGATTAGGGTGCCAGTGCAATTGAGACCCTGTCAACTTGAAATAACCCAGGACCTTGACATTGTGTTCTTTGTTGTCCTTCACACAATTTGTAATAGACACTTGAAACCTACATGTAAAACAAGGATAAATTTGTGTGTGTTGCTATATCAAAAACACATTGTATGCCGGTACTGTAGCTGCCCAAGCTTCAAACGAATACCATACTATATTGTGGATGATGTTCCAGACAGTGATCAAATTCATTTAGGCAACATTTCTACACATGCTTTGCATAATAATAGTTATTGCAGTGTGTTAAAATGCACTGAAGTTGCACCAATACATGTACATGTACCTGTGGATCAAGCTCTTGTTTTGGTTTACATGTAGCATTTACTGTATTTTCATTTTGATAAGCTAGCCATTTTGGGCTATGACAACAATTGCGTTAAAGGAGAATGAAACTCTTGGAGCAAGTTAGCTTTTGTGAAAGCAGAAAAATTAAAGAATAAGATCAACAAAAGTTTGAGTAAAATAGGACTAGCAATAGAAAAGTTATGAGCATTTGAATGTCGAGATCACTAATGCTATGGAGATCCTCCCATTGGCAATGCGACCAAGATCTATGATGTCACAGATGAACAACTCTCCCCTTTTGGACACTGAAAATATACCCCAAAACATCTCTTTTTGCTCATTCTAATCATATGACAAACGATTCATCAATGATATAATGTTGTGAAACCTCTGTACTTGTCCTCTCATAAAGAGAACACCTCACCTTGTGATAGACTCTATAAAAGTGAGATTATAAGTGAAATAAGTACTAAAGTAATGAGGGAGTGGTACGTGTATGACATCACAGATCTTGGTCGCATTGCCAATGGCAGGATCTACATGGCATTAGTGATCTCAATATTCAAATGCTCATAACTTTCTTATTATTCATTCAATCTTCCTCAAACTTTCAACAATATGTTTCTTGGATTTTTCTCTTTGATATGGATTCAGCTGGTTTCAAGGGTTTCATTCTCCTTTAAGTACACTACTACAGAAGCCTGAGAAGGTCATGTCATTTTCGAACTCAGAGATGATTAAAATGGTGGAAAGCAACATTAAATTTCAGGCATTTCGATTTCTGGCCTCATCAAATCCCTGAATAGTGTGTAAAGTGAATGGGTATGCAAACAGTCTTAAAGTAACTGGTCAAGGTTTTCCAACATGGAGGTAGAAATGGTATTATCATCCTCTCATCAAATCTTGGAGGTTTTAAAACATCCATTACTTGATTGTCATATTTTTTTAAAGTTTCCTTTTCCTGAAAAATTGAACAACCTGTTCATCTTGTTGTAAGGTGGTCACATGGGCAACAAAGTATTTTTGTTTTAAAGTAGAAAATTCATTTTATACAAAGGTATTCACTTGTACTTCTGGAAAGGGGATGAAGTTGATTGTAGCTCATCATCATTGGTTACTAGTATGTAGTCTTGACTCTTTATAGACTTCCTGCTCACATTCAAAGTGGTGTATACAGTTTCCTATTCTCACCAACTTTAGTGTACATGTAGGTTTTGAACTGGATGCTCTCCCTACTGACTGGTTGCAACCGATGTACTTGCAGTGTACCTTCCATAGCATCTTAAGATTTTGCATGCTGACAACTAGCTGTATCTAATTTTGTTGCATTATTCAGAGCAGCCTGTGTAAATGAATCACTCACATTGAGATTATGATTGACCATAATACACTGTACTTGTGATGACAAACATCCATGTATAACGCATTTTCTTGATTGCACCTCATTTTCTGTCCACAGCCCCTTGCTGTGTGATATTGCAAAGAAGTACACTGAAGATGTAGATTCATGGATTCATAGAGCTACATCATGCAATATCTGAATACAAACTGGTTTTTGCCCGGGGGGGGGGGGGGGGGGCAGTCAAATATATCGCTGTACACACGCGTGACCAAGGAATTCCCAAACAACCCCTAAACAAGATTTTCTCTTTGTGCAAAATAACCCCCTAAACAAGTTTTTCGCCGGCTTTATTTACACATTTTGGCCCCTAAACAAGTTGTCGCCAAAATATGACCTCGGGGGGAAAAGCTTGGGGGAAAAAAAGTAGTCTTAAAAAAAAAGCTTTGGGGAAAAGACATACCCTAAATACGTTGGACCCCGCGATTGACCATTGACCAGTCTTTCAAAACGACCCTTTTTCTTGAAAATCAGTGTTTTTGATACCCTTAACGATTCCATTCGCGGACCGCGTCCAAAACTGAAAAAAACACCCCTTTAAACGCGTTGTTTTGGTCATGCGTGTGTACAGCAATATATTTGACTGCCCCCCCCCCCCGGGGGGTTTTGTTAGCCAGCACTGAAGAAGTTGAGGTTGGTGAAAGTCAGATCCTTTGACGCAGTACTATTATCAATGATCTCATGAATGCACAATTTGCAATTTTATCATTTTCCAAACTGTCACTGCAAATAACCAAATAGAGAATCAATTGTCTTTTGTCCAACCATAAATGATGCAGATTGTGATCCGAGTATGTTGCCAGAGCTACAGTAGCTTCATCTTATCTTGATATTCTGTGGCGTAGACCTGGCGTGCCAGTAATTCTCAGAAAAATCTACCAGAACCAGAGCTGAATTTTCATCATTCACCAACTTCAATTTCAGCTGGAATGACATGCAGATTTCATGAATTAATGAGTTAATAGAATTAATATCTAACATCCAGCTATCCTCAAGCAATGGAGACTGACCATCAGTCTGTTACACTGAGCCCAATGCTTCGTTTTTGTGAATGCTGCCTCTTGTCATATATAAGGTGTCATGTCCGTTACGCTAAGTGTCATGTCCATTTAATACACCATTTTTATGAAAATAAGAAGTGGTATTAAGGGAAAATGATTTCTACACATGTATGGTACATGTAGGGAGCTTGAATCTAATATAGAATCTGAATTTGAAATAACTTCAGACAAATTTCCTGTTAGCTACACGAAAACTTTAAGTGAAAAATGTAACGGACATGGCACTGATAATGTTAAAGAAATCACACAAATCTGAAAATTGATTTCTCTAAAATTGATGAATAGCATAAACTTAAATGATTTTCTCTTGATGTACATGTAATTGTAAACATTAATCAAGTATTTAAAAATTGAAAGAGACCACTGGGACCTCATTTGCTTTTTTGTAGAGACAGGAAGGATGAACTGTTGAAAATGGCCACAGTTTTTTATTTTTGCAATTAACTATTCTATTTTTCAAGTGATGGAAAAAGTGCAAAATGTTATCAATATTGCGATTGGTTTATTGGAATATCAAACTTTGTTGATTCCTTTTTAAGAAAATTTGACTGCTTATTAAAGTGAAATCTTAAACTTTATTTTTTCACTAAAGTGAACATTTTCCATTGAATTGCCCAAAACACATCTTCATTTGTCAACCAAGTTTTTATTATTTTGCTTTTAAGTGGCACATACAGCTGTATGCAGTATGCAGAATTCTGAAATCTGTTTGATGCATGTATTATTGAACTACATGGAAAATAGACTTGAATAAATTACAAAAAATGTTGTTTTTCAACTGATCCTGTAGAGCTCCATGAGTCACTCTAAGCTTCTATAGGATTTTGAAATGTTGCTTTTGAAACTTGCAAATTTATGCATTTTTTCTTGTCGTATAAAGCCTTTCTTTCCCAATTGAATTTTTTTAAGGTTCACCAAATTTTTACACATAATTCCCTTTTTTTATCGAAAAATCATTCATGCTGATGTGCAACTTTGTCTAGAATTGCACGAATTACAGCTCATGTTTGTCGACCAATTTTTAGTTTTTGTTATTAGAACTGCATTAAATTACAGTACAAAACTACAATAGAGCTTTAACCAATTATGCCCCAAGGGAGAAATATAAAAATATGATGATGCAATATCTCTCTCTTGGTGGTGGGGGGTTAACAATTTTTTATTCATGTTAAGCACAACTAATGTGAACTCAATTTGATACATGAACTGGCAGTTGGTACAGTTTAATAGAATATCACAACCAGTGAGAGAGAGAGAGGGAGAGATATTTACATTATTAAATTTTGTCATAGTATGTACATGTACGCACATTGTTGTATACAGAGCTCTGTGATGCACAACTTGTTGAGCGACCTGTCTGTCTATGATTGGCTGTTTCTTTCATTGGATATCTATTTATCAAGAGTACCCTCCCTCAGTGGTATTTCTCAAGTATTGTTAATCATTTCGTATCAGCAGTCACACTCTGCTCTGACTCTCAACATGTGTGCAACTATTAGTCTTGCCATTCAGCATTGTACATGAGCCAATCCAAATTGATCTACTTCTGTATTGTTTTCATTGTATACATGGCTCTGTATTTAAGTTTGTCATGCATCCTACGCTTATTCGACCTTGCCATTTTTTTCAATCCAATGTGGAATCCTCTATACCTTTGGAAAAGTTGCATTTTTCATTTCTGTTTGATACTTACCAATTGCTCTCCACTGGGAATAGATGCGTTTAATGGTTTGAATACCATGCTCCATTTCAGGAAATGAACATGAATGATGATGATAGAATTCATGTACACCTTTTTGTAGGTGAAATGTTTTTGGAAGCTGGTTTGTGAAATATATTAACATAGGAAACTGAGACGGAAATATATATATTTTTTGTTGTTGCTGTTAGTATTACTCATTGTAGTAAATATGGGTGCTACTGATAATGAGCTGCCCGTATTGGATTATTATGGTTCTGGCACACTGGTAAGTACAAAATACAGACAAACCCATTCTAAAACCATAATTAATGATTAAATTAATTTAAAAAATCATTATATAGAGAGAGACTGGATTATGGGATTAACCATGCAATCTGTCAATACATGATTGATATTTATTAAAGGATTGAATGAATGAGGTAGTCCTATATTGTTTGGCAAGGCAAAGGCCCGGAGGGGGGGGGTGGGGTACTTAGATAATAAATACCGGGTATGTAGAAAAATTAGAAAATATGAGCCCATGACCTTGAACAAAATTTGCTACAGTAGTATCAGCTAATATTCCAATCTTACAAAAACACATAGTGAATGATGTTAATGTTTTTAACACTTACATGTATTTTCCAAATTTGTACACAAGAAACAATCATACTGTAGGCTACATGCATTTTCAACCGACATGTATTCCATGATTGGGAAGCGGAATGTTTTAAAGAAAGAATATGCAGATTATTGTATTTGATTGGGTTCCAACTTGCCAACTATAAAAATAAAGTTTTATATAAAATCTCAAATAACAATTATTAACATCTGTACTAACTCTATAGTGTATAAGGCCTAGTGAGCCCCGAAAAATGTAGGGGCTGGACATGGCATATGGGGGAAAACTAAAATCGCAAGTGAGGAAAATGTTTGACCCTTTTAATACCGTAATGGAAATCTAATGTTGTGATAGATTTTGGCTTTTTTTAATGCTGGAAATGTATTGTATCTTCATGTCTTTCTTGGTTGGTGAATTTTTTGGGTTTCTTTCTACCTCCATGCTTGAACACACAGGTATCTGTATCGCCAGGTAGTAAGTAGCAGTATTGACATTCCAACAAAATTACTGTACATGTACATTGTACCGGTAATTGGGGAAATGGCATATCCTATTATACATGTACATGTTTTCCTTTTGTTTCATCTAAAATAGAAAGTGAAAATATCATGAAAAATGAGATAAAAACAGTACGGTAAAGAAAAGGCACATTGGCTTTATAAAGTATCAAGTAGTGAAGAAAACGGAACATGTTCAACCAAGTTCACTCCTCAAACACCTATGTCGTATAAAAAAAATGTATCTGATTTCACTGGATTGGCACCATACTGAAGCTGTATTGATTCAAATAACCTTGGAAAAAAGGTCAGCATTAACCTTTCTGTTCTGACTTGTATTCTTCATGAATACCAGCAAGTTTTGTGATGATACATGTATGTAGATTACATTTTCATTTTTTCAACTATAATTTATGAAAAACTTTGTGTTTCATTTTGACGTTCATGCAATTATATTTCTTTAAAGGTAAATTGTGACATTGGTTTAATTCAATTTTTTTAAATATATTTCGCGCTTTGCTTTCCGCAATATTGATATACAAGTTCTGATTCCTAACAATGCCTGGATTGGCCAGAATGTACTGTTTTGTTTTTCCAAAAAAATAAAATAGATGAGAAGTCCCGAATTGTCTGCTTTATTTGGAAGTATGGTTAATCGAAGGAAGGAAATATGAAGAGCGCCACCTTGAGACCAAATGATTCGATAACTTCCGATCAGTGCAAGACAACACCGCCCAGATTCGTGCCGTGTGCACAACATTTACTTTGAAACGTACGATCGACCTTGATCACATTGTCAACAATACGGGGAAAGTCCCGCTTTGCTGCATGTTGACCGCGCAGACTGAAATCAGGGTTGTTCTGTTCCTATATTTCCTTCGATTTCGTAGAAAGCGTGTGTAAATACGGAAGATGCCTTGGACGTGCAGGCCCCTGTAATGCACACTTTCAAAGAATCAGATACCGCGGACATGTCAAATCCTTGTTCAAACGTGCTTCGTGCAGTGACCATCACGACAATGACGTTATGCATGTTCAGCCCGGCTACCCCCACTTCTTTCAAATTGCGGTGATTTGGGTTTGTGTGTGTGTGTGTATATGAGAGATTTTTTCCTTTCTCTCATATATTTCGTTTCTCTCTTTATTACTTCCTCAGTGTATGGAAGGCTAGGCAAGCAGGACGGGAGGCGTGTAAGGATGCTTGTGAAAGGGAAAGAAAATGGCTATTCGTATTTCTTTCTTCCTTCCTTCCTTTCTTTTTTTTCTTTCTTCCTTATTTTCTTTCTTTCTTTCTTCCTGTTTAGTTACATTTTATTATACACAACTTTTCCTTTTCTAATTCCGTTCACTAAACTGTTATTACGTTTTTTGATTTGCTCGTTATGATTCATATCACGTGTTGTATGATGTCTTTATTTATGATACTCTTGAAAAAAAGAAGGAAAAATAATAAATGTGCGTCCTATATAGACTACCTCTATCAGTAAATTACAGCCTCCACCTACAATACCGCGTGCTCTGTTTTTTGTAATATATATAGCCTACTATTCCGTTTCTTTTATTTTGAGGCCAGCTATAATAAAGGTTACGAGTCAATCAATGACATGTCAAGCTGCCTACGTGCTTGGGTCGAAGAACATCACGAATATTGTTATATTTTGGGGATTTCATTTCATCTTTCGTTCCAATGGGGTGTATGGCTTTACGATTTAAAAAATCTGCTCGCGGGCGAGCATAAATGTAATTTTTTGAAAGTATATTCATGATTATTATTATACCTCACCCTTTTTCTTTTTTCTGTCTTTATTTTCTCCCCCAGGGGGGGGGGGGCACTCGACCAAAAAAAGTGGTAGGGGTGTGCCGCTGGCGAGACTAAAAACGGGGTCTTGGAGCGGGCTTATTGTAAAGAGGAGGGCCCTCGGAACGGGCTTTTGGAACTACAAATGTTTGTGAAAATGGGGGTCCTTGGAACGGATCGCCAGCGTGTGAGTGCGTATCATTGGCGGCGGAAGCAAAAAAAATAAGGGGAGGTCCACCTGAAATTTTGGGATGGACACAGGTAAAATATGACAAGCCCCCTCCCCCTCCCAAAAAAAAGGTTATCAACCTAAATTTTAGGAAAGTGGATCACCCAAATTGTTTGACAAGGAAAATGAAAAAAAGGTAATCAGCCTACATTTTAGGGGGGGACCACAAACATTTCAGGGGGGTCCACGTGAATTTAGGGGGGGACGCACGAAACAAAATTGACAAGCAAAAAAAAGAATGGTTATCAACAAAAATTTGTGGGGGAACCGTCCCCCCCCCCCACCTCAAGTCCCCCCTGTCCTTCCCCCCCCCCCCGCTTTTATGGTGCGTATGTATCCCTATGGAACGGGCATGCGTGCATAATGCAGCGAGTCCGGCGGGCGCCGAGTGCGCTCGCGTAGAGGTGGTCGGACAGCGCTCTGCGGCCGCTTTTTACCAAAATTGCAGCCCCAAAAGGGGTTAGGTCCATTTTTCATCAAATATGATTTTTTTTTTGTCTCAATGTATAGATTTGTAGTAGCTCTATAAGGTGATTCCAAAAAAGTTGAAATTTCCATTAAAAATTGATCTAATGGCAAAGAAAAATCACTTTTTTTAAAGGGGTTAGGTCCATTTCAGTTTAGTTGCAAAAGGGGTTAGGTCCACACAGAATTTTTTTAAAGATATGAAGACTGGTTGATTTATTTTATATCCAATTTTATGTTCTCATGGTAGGGTATCACAAACATTAAATTTCGCATAAGAATATTGCAATAGGGGAGAATTTAAAAAAAAAAAAAAATTCTTGGAGTTGACCTATAACCCCTTTTGCAAACAAACTATTCTGAAGAGCTCATTTGTCAAAAGGGGTTAGGTCCATTGTTCATTATTTGTTTTGTTTTGTTTTCTGTCTCGAATCCTCTAAAATTTTAGTCGTTCTGATGAAAACAACGAAATTTTGAAATTCGAATCATATGAAAACGTGAATAAAAGTGGCAAAAATAAATCACCTTTTTAATCAAAATAGATTGGATTCATTCCAGTTTAGTAGCAAAAGGGGTTAGGTCCACAATGATAATTTTTAAAAGAATATATAGAAAAAAATTGAAGACAGGTAGATTTACTTCATACCTAATTTTATGTTCACATGATAGGGTAGTACATCATGACAATTTAGTTCCTCATAAGAGTATTGCAGTAAGTGAAAATAAAAAACATGGTTTTTCTCGGAATGGTAAAAAGTGGACCTAACCCCTTTTGCAACTAAACTCTTCAAATAATGCGAGCGCAAAGCGCTATCTTATTTTTTTATATTCAGTCTGACATGAAAATTGTAGATTTTAATCACAATCTATGTATGTCGATGAGTAATCAATGACAGCGCATAAGATAAAGCATAAGATAATAGTTTTTATACAAACCCGAGCATTTAATTTTCACGTACATGTAATGGATGATACGTCGAGCGCGACAGCCCTGCATGAACTGTCATCGGTTTTCATGGATGAAAAAAAAACCTTTCATGCACTCTTTTAAATTTCACTTCTCATTTCTTTTTTATATATTCTCCACCCTTTTACAACATGAACCTGAATAAAGGAAACTTCGAGAAAATTTAAAAGGGTGGTGAAATAAACGGAACACAAAAAGCAGGCCATGCAATGCGCTTACTTGCGTGGATGTGTACATCTCAAAATGATAATATCATGTATAAAAATATAAACATGAGGATATTATTTCATTTCATCTTGGATTTAAAAAAAAAAAAATTCGCAGTTAGTATCACTTCCCGAAAGGAATGTTTTCATTCAATAGCAATAGGCCTACATTAGAAGAAAAATTGATTTCGAGAAAAATAATGAGAAAAACAATATAAATGGTCATTAGTGCGTAAATCCGATATCCATCACTTCCAACGTCATGATAATTACGTACATTATTATTACTATTATTAATACACCATCGTTATCATTATTATTATATTGGATATATACCCCACCCACCCCCGGGATCGAAACCTATATCTGTTATAGTCAAATAACAGAACGTTCCATCATTGTTTCCGCTCACCACACATGGTATTTCGTCATTATTTTATCATTTATCAATGATATGAACTATTATGACTAAAATTTTTGTCTACCATGTAGATATTTTGTTTCAATTATATTCTGTTGAAATCGCTGGATTACAGATGGGGTGAGGGCCACGGACACCTCCCCCGGCCCATAAAAAAATCACCGTTAAGAAAACAGAAGAGAATAGGAAAGAACTGAGAGACAATAGGAAATAAATTATCATCTCAATAATAGGTCAAAATCTATCACAATCAGTGTTTTGTTATGAGGAATGTCAAGACATTTGCCCGATACGCCATTCTGTCCAACTCAATTTTTGCCCATTTTACGCTATTGGTCACTTATCATTGTCAATTTGGAATTAATGAGTTCTTGATTAATTCAGTATTGTTTTTATCTTTCTGTATTTTCGTTGCTATACAATTCCTATATCCGGTTGTGTCTATAGTCTTCATGTTCACATTTTCAAAGGGACTTTCTTTTATTTCAATATTGTTCTCCAACTCTTTTTTGGAATTTTTTTTTTCGATTTATTGATTGGATAAACAAAATAAATTTACAATGCATGTAGCATAATCATAATACGGCCTGAAATACAATTGACAATGTTTTAACTGTATGAAGATAGGACTTAGACATAAAGAATGTAAAAGCATATAACTATCATGAACAATGCAGAAAATGCAGAGTAAAACTCCAAAAGCAAAGAAATGCTTGAAACGTATCAGCCAAAAAGGGGGAGAAGGGCTACACGGAAACTTATGAATTAAATTGGTCCGTAAGAAAAATTTAATGTCACAAATAATCAAGGTATTACAGGGGCCACGGAAACGGGGGGAGGGGCTGCGGCCCACGCGCTGCAAAAAAACGTAAAAGTTACCATCGGATTATGATTATTTGCATGGGCAGCCCCCACCCCATCACACTTTCCAATCCGTTTCGCGCCCTTGAGAAAGGGAAAAAAGTAGGAATCCAAAAGTGAAGTGTGAGCTTTATTTTGGTATATGCCTAGATTCAAAGAAATATATCACTTGTGAGTTATTGCCCCGTGGCCGCTGTGCATTCATATACTTCTACATATCGAATTACCGCTCAGTGAGGATTCACAAGTATAATTATCATTTTTCTCCTGGAATTTATGAAAACATAATAGGCAAGAATATTTTCATCGGCAACATGAAAAATGTGCATCTCATATCCGTTAAACCTCGGGACCTGCCCATCATTTTCAAACAAGAATGTCATCTTTACTTCCAAAGGTAGGCTTTTCCCGCCCCAAACTATTCTTACAAGCCATATATAGACGAGTAAATTTACTTTATCATCAATAATGATTTCAACATTATTTTCCGCCTGAGTTGTAAAATGTTGATGACGCCGTGGAGCTAAAGGCGTCGGATATAATACAACATTTAATTCGTCTTTCTATATATACTCTAAAAATGCGTTACAGGATAATTATGCCCTTTAATGATAACACCCACTTTTTCATGTATTCTACCATTTTGATTGTTTTTTGTTGTTGTTTTTGTGTAACTTTCGTTGGTATTTTATTTTGTTTATTTACACCCAGCTATCACTTCGGACCGTCTCGACCTCGTATTCTTTCGGTTGTGTATTCAATAGTCCAGATACTTCTTTCATTCTCTTTCCCCTATTTCACGACGGCAGCATATCATATTTTGGAACCTATGAATTGAGGGGTTCGGGTTACTCTACATCTTTTAAACATATAGCAAGATAAAACGCAAAAAAATGCCATGTGATTTTTTTATGGCCAGCCCCCTTCACCCTTTCTGCTCAGCCCCCACACTTTCAACTCCATGCTGCCACTGCCTTAGCGTTAAATGACCCAACAACTCGACGCAAACAACATTATTTTTTGTGCGAGTGAACTAAGCGAGGGAATCCAGAAAATTATTCCTTCTTTCATGTCATTGTTTTCTCAATTTCTATTTCTACATCTTTTCTATTTCTATATCTTGGTCACAGATCTTCTTTCTTGAGGGCGGATGGTCCCCAAGCCCCCGCCCCCAACATGTACGCCATGCAGTGACATTGCATGTACTCTATTTATGTGACGCCCCTTTCCCCTTCTTGATATCAAAGCCATTTAAACCTCGCAGATTGCCGGTTTTTTAATCAAATCGCAGGTATATACAGAATATAGCTTTTACACATTACATTTATTCAACCCAGTTGAACCGAATATTTTGAGGTGGCCAAACATAGCAATGTGGGAAAATTTGTAAAAAGTCGCCAGCACGCGAGCAAATCGAGCTAGAAAAAATTGCCCATCGAAATTGACATTTCATTGTTTCCATTCATTTCATCATACGTTGTCTCCTATAATTTATTTTATTACTTCTTGGGTGTAGAACCACTTGTAGGCCAGTGATTGAACTTAAAGGAATGGTCCCTACAAGGAGCGTTACAGAGCCATTTGAAGGTTATAGATGAAGAGCTCCTACCGCGTGGGGTCTGGGGCAACTGCCCCGGTAGCTTATTTGAATAAAATTTAGCAAGTTTATAGCACTATGTTGTAAGCAGTCCTTCTTTTTCCCCACTCTTTATTTTCATTCCTCGGCAGCCCGGTTGTGTCATTAATTTTTTTTCTTGTCTTTTTTCTTTGATTTCCAATGTAGCTTTTGACTATTTCCATTCCGACCTTCATTTACCGCTATGTTTTCTATTGCATTAAATATAGGCCTATTTCGGAATGATTTTTTCTTTCTCAAATGTTCTTCTTTCATTCCTTTTCCGTCCGATATCCGTCCTTTTCCATTAAAAAAAATCTTCGTTTTCTTTCACTTTTCTCTTGCCCTTCCCTTTTCCTCCTTTCCTTTTCTTTCCCCTTCCCCTTTCACCCTTATGTTTGTTAAAATATCCCTCCCTTTTCCCCGTTTTTTTTTTTTTTTCCAGTGAAATCCGTTAGGGGGCAGCTTGCCCCCCCCCCCGCCTGTTACGCAACTGGTCGTGCCGAAACAGTACGGTATTGTTTACATAGCAAATCTCAGAATATCCTTGCTCTATGAAGTTTCAATCTTGGCAGAGGCTGGGACGAGCATGTGGAAGTAGCTAGCGACCACTTTGTGTGCGACCAAGGAGTTAGAGTGATATCTCCTTGGTGCGACCATGGTGCAACTCCCCTACAACCCATGCCTCAGGGGCCGCGGAAGCGGGTCCGGGGGGGGGGGGGCTGGGGGAATTCAGCCCCCCGGCCCCCTCACTTATTTCCAAAACAGTGTACAAAAAACGTAAAAATGACATTAGGATTGTGATATTTTGAATGGTCAGCCCCCCCCCCACTTTGAAAACTGTTCCGCGACCCATATTGCCGTACCTATTACCCCATACCACTGGTAGAACACGAAACGGTAGCTATAGGCCTACGTCTAATCCGTAAGACTATGAAAAAAACTGAAGGCCAATGCATGCAGCTGCCTCTACCTGTACCAAGATCATATCATGTACGCATAAGTGGGGTAAACCCATCCCGAAACCCATATATACCTAACAGTGCTGTAACTTCCATTTCATTTTGTAAAGAGGCAGAGAATCTATTTGCGATGACCGTAGCAAGTGGTTCCTCTCATGCCCCCAAACAAAGTGTGAGCCGTGTAATTGTCATTTTCACCGCCAAGCACGTACAAGCAGTCATTTACATTTTTTTCTCAAATAAACATAGAGCGAATGCGTATTTTCTGCTATTTTTTCTACATGACCAGCTCATCTGTCCAGCCACCAATTCATTTTATTTCATCATTTTATCATTGGTATCCATTCGTTCATCCATTCAATCCGTCCATCCTGGGGGGTTATCAGTAGGCCTATCCATCGGATGATCGGGCGGATGATACAATACACCCATACCCAGGCCCAGCTATCAATCCATCATTCATTCTCTTCACTCGATCTTCAGTCATTTCTCCATCCAAGGAGATTGCTCCATCCGTCCATAGAATATAGCTTTAGATCTGTCCATTGGTAATAAGGCTACCACCCTCTCTTCTGCCGCCCCCAACTTTCCGGCTCATGGGCTCGCATGAGTGTGTGTGAGCGAGTTGATCTCCTCGAAATTGATACACAAATCATACACCATGGGGCTATAAATAGCTCCATGCTTACACATTACGTTGGTCTGTTCTCTTCTGCTTCTCCAAGTTTGCGTAGTCTTCTTCACGTACCTTGCTTCCCGGATTCCCCACGCGTTCATTGTAAATACCGTCTTAGGAATGAGACCCAAATACACATTGTATCTTGCCTGTACTCATGTTATTATTTGTACTTTGTGTATATTTTTATGATTGCATGTGACTGTGCTTTTTAAACAAGCAAATAAAGAAGAATTAATAACTCTGGGTCTATATCACAGAGTTCGGTCCTGTATATATATATATCCCCAGATAAAAATCACACTTTTACTGCTGAGCAATATACTGAACTTCTCATTATTAAAAATCGAGATGCAAGTTTCCTTGCAGGGCTGCAAAATTAATAGCTATTTTGTCACTGTTTTTTGTTGTTGTTGAAATCTTGCCGAGTACGTCATGTCTGCCCCATCCCTCAATTTTCTCTGCTCATCATCTGCTTGTGAATTAAAATTCCAAAACGTGCATCGATACTCGCATACACGCACTATTCGGTCTATATGTGTAGACTATACTCACGTACTTTGCATGCGATGATAATGTCCTGTGACTGTGATGTGAACCGGTAGCTTGTGTGCAAAGCGTAAACAAGTCGCTAGCCGGCTGGCATCGGCGCTTTGAGCTTGCACGCACCGTTCGACGTTTGCTTTCTCAGCTACACACATATGGGGATTTCTAGATACTGCGCATGCGCGATGACGTATTCATCAATATGCATGACGTCGTAATGAATATGCATTATTCGGACAGTGTTCTAAGATCAATTTATTTTTTAACCCGAGAGGGCGTCAATAGAAAGGTCCTAAGTATAAACGGTTAACCGAGAAATATATAATACATGTTTCACCCCTCAATATCATGAAAATAGAAAAGTTATGCAAGTTTTTTTTCCGTGATAAAATCGAGCAATAATATAGGTATTTAATTAATGTAATAATTTTGAAATTGATTCATTGCCCTTTTCTGAGAACAACCAATCATACACTATACCTTTAATGTGAGATAGAGAGAGAGAGAGTGCAGGGTTGGACAGACGAAATACAAGACACTTGGGCCCGTATTCTGAAGTCGGGTTTAACTTTAACATGGTCTAAGACTAACTGCTAAAATTATGGAAAACCAAAAATGTTAACATTTTCCTTACATTGTATGTTTCTTACAATGTTTATTTACTGTACTCTTTCCTAGCTCATGAATGGTGAAGAAAGCTATCTTATCTACCCTTCTGAAACAGTTAAAAATGATTTGAGAGAAAAATTACTTGAGTGACACATTGAAATTGTTAGAGATGTATGCCACTATTGGCTCTCCATAATTAAACCACGACTTTAAACCAGGGTTTAACTTAAACCTGACTTCAGAATACGGGCCATTGAAGTCAGATCAGTGGCGTAATGAGCCAGACATTTTCAGAGAGCTAAACATGACGTGCGGGGCAAAATTTCTAAACATTCTGTGTGTTAGGCCCCCATTCCACAGAACGGAAACCATTGAAAGACCACTGAAAGACTTAAAATTGGTGAGGTCCTACCGCGGTCTTCAAGATCACTGAAATTTGTCATCTCTGTGGAATGGCTCAGAAAGACCCCTCAAAGAACTCTGAAAGACTGATGGATATTTCTTGTCTTACTGGTCTTAGACTAGTCCTATAGAGATCTTTCAATGGTCTTTCAGAGATCTTTTATGCAACAAGTGATCTTTCAGAATTCTTTCCATGGACTTTGCCTGGTCTTTCAATGGTCTTTCAATGATCTCTCATGAGTCTTACAGTGATCTCCGCAAAAATCTTGAGAGACTGCCGAAAGATCATTGAAAGACTATGAAGACCTTTGAAAGTTCATCGAAAGACTGCTGAAAGACCACTGAAAGACCATTTTCTTGTAAGACCGTTGTAAGACTGTTTTGAACATTTTCAAAAAGTTTTGGAGCCCATGAAGACCACGAAGACCGCTGAAAGATTGGTCAGGACTCATGTAAGACCTCAAAGACCATTGTAGGTTCATTGAGAGACCTCTGTAAGATCAACCAAAATTCATGGTCTTTGAAAGGTCTTTCAGCGGTCTTGCTCTCTGTGGAATGGCCCCTTTAGATAGACAAGCAAGCAAGCATATGAACTTTTTTAAACAAATCAAATTTTGTGATTAATTTTTACATGATGTTCAGAAAACAATATAAGCTTTTACCATTTATCCTATAGATGCATATGAAAAAATGCTGTGCTAGAATATTCTCACGTAAATGTGTTAAAAATTGTGAAATACGGGACAAAAGAGAGTCCTTGGCACAGTTGGCAGGGTCGTATGAGACCCAGGACAATAAAGTATGGGACTGTCCCTTGAAACATGTGACGTCTGGTCACCCTGAGAGAGAGCTGTTGAGATGGGCATATTTTGGCCGTGTTTATACTTCCACTTTTCAGGCCAGAATGAGCGTTTTCATAAGTGATTAGTCTAAAACACGGTTGAGTCCATGCTTACTTTCATTCAAACGTCGTTTCAGAACGCGATCATAAACTTACCAAAAGGTGCGTTTCTAAACGTTGTTTGACCAGAATCAGGCTTTCTGGGAAGTATAAACAGGACCGCGACCGTAAACGTGTTTTAAATGACATCATTTGATACATGCTTCGGGTAAGATGAAAATCCGTGGGCAAAATAGTCGCATGGTTCTAACATGGACCTACCTCCACGGATTTACCTCTCATCTCCCTGGTTCTAATAATGGATGACCAATGCACATTTGCATGTACGATTACTATCACTATTACTATTCCTCTAATTTGTCATCACGATGGATGTTGAGGGATTTACAAAAAAAACTGAACATGAGTTATAATGAGATATCACTGAGCCAAAAGCCCCAGAAGCTTAAACAAATAGATGTCTTATTAAATCATATTCTTTATTTTATCTTGTCCTCACCATGGTGAAAATTCTATTCATGTATGTCAAGTAGCTCCATGCAATTACTTAAAGATAAAAAATTGTTCGAAGTTAAAATCCCTTAAAATAATAGTCGACCATAACAACACTAGAAAACAACACTTGCGAAAAAGGGCGTGCCCAATTTGGCCTCGCATTCCTGCTCAACAAAAATTACGATGCGAAGCCAGCTGCAGATTGCAATTCCACCTCTGAAAAATTAAGCATAAACAGCACTCCCATAACCACGTTAGCGACTGGTGTTCTGAAACAATGTTTGAAAACGCTGATTCTGTCTACGCAATGGAAGTATAAACACACCCTTTGAGGCTTGTTCAGAGATGACACAACAAAGCTTGGCAATTTTTATTTTTACATATAGTCAATAGGATAGTAGACATCTGCTGCAAAGTCAAGAGACCTTTTTTTAAGTCGTAATGCATGAAAAATTAAGGATCCATCAAATTTTTAGAAAAGTTGTCAAATTGTATTGAAACATGATCTGTCCAAAGTTACATGACCTTTTGTTGTAAAAAAAAAATTAAAAACTAGAATTTTAATTCGTCATGAGGACGAATTAGGTGATCTGTCTCTGATTTCATGATCACGAAGACAATCAGCATGTTTATTGACATCAATACGATGATCATATTGAAAACTAAACTTTTATTACAAAAAAGAACATGATGAATACTCTTGAAAAGAGAGAAATGAGAAACTTTGGAAAATTGGTGTAAATGATACACATGGTACATGTACATGTTATATTAAAAGGATTTTTTAAAACTATTTTATTGTGCAATGTTTTAACTTATATACCTTGTAATGGTCATGAAGGACCATTTGTGAAATGTTGAAAAGAAAAGAAAAAAAAAAAAATCTCATGTTCACCCCTGGGTTCCAATCCTCGACCCTAAGAAAGCAAGTCTGATGCCTTATCAACTGAGCTACACTATTTCCCATAGACTTTACACATAAGCACTATTTCCCATAGACTTTACACATAGGATCTCAAATCCAATTTTGCAAGAGAAATACGGGCATGATCCCGGCATCTGATTGGAAAATGGAGAGCACATTTGCGATAGCTTACAATCTCAGATACAACATACCTCAAGCTCAGAGAAAACCAACAAAAAGAAATGGAGATATGGCTCGCGAAATAGAAGAATGTAAAATCCAGTTTTGAGAAAAAGTCATTTCCCATAGAGATTGCACACAAAATGAGCGAAAATGACATGCCTCTTATAACCATTTTTCAGGATGATCCATTCCTTTAAATGTGAATATAGCCATCACATTAGAAAAAGTATGTCCTCAGCTACAACATATAAGAAACTGAGCGAAAATTGACCAATATTTATGGAGTTAGAGTCAAATTTGCATAACAATGATGACATCATAAGTAGCAAAATGGGAATTTTGAGTTTCGACGCCATTTTGATGACGTCATGATGAAATTTCGGGTCAAATGTGACATGAAATCATATCTCCCATCCATACTCTATTTTACAAAATGGCGTCTAGATGACGTCATGATGACCTTTTGACCTTGAACTTGTTTTATACACATCACATGATAAGTCCCCATATCTGATGATATTCTGAAGATAATTGATGATGTAGATTTGGAGATTTTGTGCTAACAAGAAAAGGGCGGAAAATAAAGAAAAATAATAAATAAATGAAAAAGAAAATTCGTACGAAATTAATAGTTGATCTGTCGATTGACAGATCACCTAAAAATCATTATGATACTGAATGCCTCAGTACATGACATTGTATCATTGTTCATCAATATGATGCCATGACCTTTCTGTGCAGCATTTGATCACTTCTTTTTTAAAAGAAAAAAGGAACGTATGTATTGTGATTGTAGGATATCCTTGTGCAATAATTGACTTGTTTGAAATGCAAAATTTGTCATAAGCGATCAGCATCTTTAGAAATATGAAAATGTAAACTCCATTTTGATGGATATTTGAGAACTTCAGTATAATCCTTTGACAAAGCATAGTTATGTGAACTGGACGCTGAAATCTTTGAACATTTTACCCCAGGACTTGTAACCTATATGTACATATACTTTTACCTTCAATCCTTTTTCTCCACCCTTGATTATTTTGGTAGAAATTATCTTGATGGTGTGTGAGTGTATGTTATATTCAATTGCCATTTTGGAAGTGTTTAGTGATTATGCAGTGTGTGTGTGGTATATGTGGTTGTTCTTTTAGGTGCACTGATCCTATTTCAAACTCTTTATGTACTCAATGTATCAATATATTTCCTTTTAACCATTGTGAGGATGACGATGATTTTAAATTAAACTTATTAAGTTTTTTCTCCTTAAACCAGGGCGTCAATATGGAAAGATTAAAACATATGAAAATTAATCCTTTTTGTTTAAATGATATTGATGACATCTTTGATAATGATAATATATTTTGTGACATCCAAACTGGGGGTAATTTTTATAAACCAACTCATTGCAAATATTTCTTTACTGACGAGTTACAAGAAATCCCAAACGACGATTCCCTAAGTCTTATCCACCTCAATGCACGAAGTTTGCCCAAAAATTTTGATGATATTCATACGCTTTTAAATTCTTCTGGGAGAATATTTACTGCAATAGGTATAACAGAAACATGGCTCAGTGAAAAGAAAAATAGTAACATGTACCATATTGAGGGATACAATTTTGTTCAGATTAATAGGGAAAGTAAAAGAGGTGGTGGAGTTGGGATTTATATAGACAATAAATTTGATTACATAATAAGGTCTGACATTTCAAACAATACGTCTGAATTTCAAGCATTATTCATTGAGCTCCAGACTTACGAAAAAAAGAGAATTATTATAGGATGTATTTATAGAGTCCCAGGTTCAAACATTGACGTATTCCTAGATAAATTAAACAGTTTACTAGAAAAAATAAATAATCAGAATTCTGATATTTTCATAATGGTGACTTTAATATAAATTTATTAAACATAGATTCACACGAAAAAACAAATGATTTTTTAGAATCAATGTTTTCTTTTAATTTAATATATCCATTGATTTCGAAACCTTCAAGAATTACTCCTACTTGTGCAACCTTAATTGATAATATTTTTTGCAATTGCTTGGATAGTAGTTTTGATTCTGGGTTGCTTATTGCTGATATATCAGATCATTTTCCAGTTTTTTGTCTGAAGAAAAATTACAAATTAAAATCTTTAAATAACATCTCATGTACATTTAGACGATTAACTAATAATAATCAACTATCAAAGTTTAAATCTAAATTACAAGAGGTTGACTGGTCTTTAATGTATTATGCTGATGATGTAAATATTTGTTATAATAAATTTTTGCAAATCTTTTATTCACTTTATAATGAATGCTTTCCCATAATAAAATCAAAACCAAATACAAAATTTATTCGTAAAAAACCCTGGATAACAACAACTTTATTACAATCTATTAACAAGAAGCAAAGACTTTGGAAAAAATATCTGAAAACTCCATCAAATGCAAATGAAAGAAAATACAAACAATATAAAAATAACTTAGTACAATTACTTCGTATAGCAAAATCAGATTATTATTCATCCCTCTTTTCTATAATCAAAACTGATACCAAAAAGGTCTGGGGTGAAATTAACCGTATTTTAGTGTAACACGCGGACACTGATGTAGAAAGATGACACACGACACCATTCCTTGTGTTTCGGTTCGTTTAATATCGATGGATCGTTACATACAAAATTCCAAGTACAAGAACACAAGATAGAAAAAAACCTGCAAAAACCAACAAGAACAAAACAATTAAATAGAATTATGATATGTTTGAAAAATGCACAAAATAGAAATATACACATATTTGTCTGTGACTCCAAGACAAAACATTCATCAATATGACGTCAAGTAGACTCGTAATAATAAATGATAAACATGTTGTCTATACCCATTCATTAAAACCTAATCAATATTGCCTGAATTCAACTCATCTAATCACAAATTCAGTTCCTCCATCGTTATGGATAACTCTTCCAACAAATAAATGAAATACATCCATCAAGTGAAATTTACCAAACAACAATTAGAATATGCCAACAAATTAACATTGAAATACAGTGGTTAATGAATGATAACCACTCACCCTGACAATCTGGCCTAGAGGACCATATTTCCTCTGGTGAGAGCCTCACCCGCTACACGAATGTCATGTCAAATACCTTTAAAAGGAAAGTAACAATTATTACACGTAGTAAGTAATCATCGTGACCCTTTACTCTGAAAACACTTAACTGAAACATTGAATTAACAATTCAATAACCAAATCAATTTAACCAAAATCTTTCACTCTAAAGATCATTTTACTAAATTGTTTCACTATAAGATTAGAACCGAACACATTCTGTTTTATAACTACATACTACAATCAAGTATATACGTACAAGTAATTATACAAAATATAACAAAATGACATAAGAATAATCTGAAGTAACGAAGACAGATGCATAACTAATGAATTATTTAATTTACAAACCCCTTTAAAATAAGACAGATAACATGCTATGCTAGCAAAGATAGCTCTTTAATATAACCTAACATATTATTTAAAACAATAGAAAATGCATTGCGAACCAACTTTATAAACTATTGTTCAAAACTAACAGAATCGACAAAATAAGATAATTTTCTTACCTTTAATTCTGACCCGAAAATGAAGAAGCCTCTCTGCCTGCCCCATGAATGGGGTGCAGTGCAGGAGTGAATTGGAGCAAAATCCTCTCTCCTTTTTATGCAGTTATCACTCTCCATTCACAGATGCTAAGCCTTGACCATAATTATCTACGTCATGCAAGCTCATAGCTCTGGAATGTGATGTTTTGACCCAAAGACCATTCAGCATCACTCTTACCCAGAAAGAGTGTGAATCATACTTCCTCAAAAGCATGAAGATTGTTAAATATTTCTACTTTCTACTACTTCCTGTGCACTTCCTGTGAAGGCGTCTATCACTTACAGACAAATGATTAAGAGTTATGAAAATATATGAATTTCCATTAAACAGTTCATTTTGACCTGTTACATACTCCCCTACTTAATTGAGTGACGTCCCGGCACTCACTATACCAAAATTATTACAAATTAAAGTCCTACTTTAAATAACACTACCCGGTGATGCTTGTTCCCAGTTACAAAACAAATCAATTTACAATTAATCATGACATTAAGATATAAAGCCAGTAATCACCCGATACAGAATATGAAAATCTCAGCAATAACTCGGTATTGGCGAACCCGCACCACTAATACGAACTTTCTGGTCTCATGACGAGAATAAACACAGAAGACATATCTAGTGCAAAAACTTAACTGTTTCAGTTTTCAACTACACTCCTTATTATGTAATACTGGTCTCATGTTGAGGCTTCTAGCATTAACATTCCAAGTGCTTCCTAACCGATCCTAACAGCTCCAAAGTTTATACCAACCAATGTTTAGTTACCGACATTAACCTTCACAATCCATGTACTTCAATGAATAACAAACCATTATATACTTTATAACCAGTAAATAGATCACTATAATGTCATCCTTAAAACTCCCAAAATATACCTACTTATACTTACAGCTGATTCAAACTGTAAGGCAAAATTACAAGGCAATAAACAAATAACAACAATTACCAGATGTTTCCCCAAATCTTAGCAATTTCCAATGGAACAATAGTTCATCAATATAACATACTGAAAAATCTTATAACTTTTGACTAATTCACTCAACTACCAATGTGTCCTTTCCGGCCTCGAAGGTAAACAGAAAAACAAAGGTAAAGAGAAAAACTTTACTGCCCAAATAGTCACTCCAGTATCCCTCTAATGCAATCCCGGTCTCAGATTGAGGTTCTCGAAATTTACATTGATACTTTATCATGACTAAACCTAGCAGTACTCCTAGCCAAATCCCAGTTACAAATCAGAAAGATCAGCATATTACAATATAATAACCTATAACACACATAAACATAAAAGTAAACCACTTTCATCAAGACGTGGGCTCCCCTACTTTTTCAAAAGTAGCCCCTAAAACTATTAAATACACATTCTGGATCAAACAATTAACATTAATTCACGCCATAACTTATTAAACCGAATATTAATCAAGACCCAAAACTAAACTTAAAAAGTTAACAAACTTCACGTATCAGACAAAGAAACGCCTCAACTATTCACAAGTTAATCATGTTTGCCAAACCCAGAGCTTAATCTGCACATACTGTACTCCCTCCTATCAACATATAAAATACTGGTGTCTCTAGCTTCCAACACCCCAATGTGTGGTTCCCATCCAACCAGCCAAAATTACATAAGAAAGGGGGCATGGACTGTTCCAAAACACAGCATTACCATGACAACACAAAAATGAACCTTGAACAGTGCTCAGTGTTCCCTTGACCAAAGCTTTTTGATCTGAAAACTCTTACAGGGTATCTCATAAAATACCTTTCCATTAGTATTAATCCCTATCAAATACATTGTAGCCTCATATTATTTTAAAACAAACTACATTTCGGCTACAGCATTCACACAATGCACACACACAATACATCTTAAACTTAAAGCTACGTTCATATTTACAAAATTCAAGATGTCCAACAGATGAGACGGATGAGCTCCTCAGATTGCCAGGGTTTGAACTTGGTTGTATCCAACGATGAACATCGATCCTGCTGACTACGCCACTTGTAACACGCGGAAACTGATGTAGAAAGATGACACACGACACCATTCCTTGTGTTTCGGTTCGTTTAATATCGATGGATCGTTACATACAAAATTCCAAGTACAAGAACACAAGATAGAAAAAACCCTGACAATCTGGCCTAGAGGACCATATTTCCTCTGGTGAGAGCCTCACCCGCTACACGAATGTCATGTCAAATACCTTTAATTCTGACCCGAAAATGAAGAAGCCTCTCTGCCTGCCCCATGAATGGGGTGCAGTGCAGGAGTGAATTGGAGCAAAATCCTCTCTCCTTTTTATGCAGTTATCACTCTCCATTCACAGATGCTAAGCCTTGACCATAATTATCTACGTCATGCAAGCTCATAGCTCTGGAATGTGATGTTTTGACCCAAAGACCATTCAGCATCACTCTTACCCAGAAAGAGTGTGAATCATACTTCCTCAAAAGCATGAAGATTGTTAAATATTTCTACTTTCTACTACTTCCTGTGCACTTCCTGTGAAGGTGTCTATCACTTACAGACAAATGATTAAGAGTTATGAAAATATATGAATTTCCATTAAACAGTTCATTTTGACCTGTTACATTAGGAAACACTAAACATAAAAAACTTCCCTCAGTTATGTATAATGGAAATATGAAATTACATTCCAAAAAAGATATCATTGAAGAATTCAATAATTATTTCTTATCGATCGGAAAAAACATTGCGGAAAGCATTCATACAGATAAGTCTTTTTATGATTATTTACCAGTGAATAGAACACTTAATTCACTTTTTATGAATCCTACATCCGTATATGAAATCATTAGAATTACTTCAAATATTCGACTATCTAAGTCCACAGGGCCAGATGAGATATCATCAAGGGTTGTTAAGTCTTCTATTCACTATATTGCAGAACCTCAATGTTATATTATCAATAGATCATTATGTTGTGGAGAAGTGCCTGATAAAATCAAACTTTCTAAAATAGTACCCATTTATAAGAAAGGAGATTCAAGTGATATGTCAAATTATCGACCCATTGCAATTCTTCCTTTTTTTTCAAAGATTATTGAAAAAGTAATTTATTGTCGTCTTTATAAATTTTTGCAAAGTAATGATATATTAATAGATGAACAATTTGGCTTTCGTAAGCAATTTTCAACTGATTTAGCTATTTTCAATTTATCTCATTGTATTCAACAGGAAATGGAAAAATCTAATTACTCTATTGGATTTTTCATGGACTTATCAAAGGCCTTTGACACCATCGACCATCACATCTTGTTAAAAAAACTTGAACATTATGGAATCAGAGGAATAGCATATAACTGGTTTGCAAGTTACCTAAACAATAGAAAACAATATGTGGTGGTCGATGGTGTAAAATCATCTGTAAAGAATATAGAGCACAGAATTCCTCAAGGCTCTGTTCTTGGTCCCCTTCTCTTTCTTGTTTACATAAATGATATCATCCATTCTTCTGTTTATTTCAAATTTTCCCTGTTTGCTGACGACACTGTAGCAACGATTAGTCAAAAAAATTTACATACACTTTACTCATCAGCAAACAGGGAAATCTCAAATGTGTCCTTATGGTTCAAGGCTAACAAACTAGCCTTGAATCTAAATAAGACTAATTATCTATTATTTAGAACAAGAAAGAGAAGGGTACCACAAACACTACCTCAATTATTAATTGATGGTGTTCCAATCTCACAATTACATGATGTAAAATTTTTAGGTGTTATAATTAATGAATATCTTGATTGGACTCCACATATATCTGTAATATCTAAATCTATAGCTAGGGGTGCTGGTATTCTACGAAAATTAAAATTTGTACTACCTTGTAATGTGTTGAAAATTATTTATTATGCTATTGTTCATCCATATATCAATTATTGTAATCATATCTGGGGGAATACATATACATCCCACCTGGGCAAATTACATATTTTACAAAAGAAATCAGTAAGAGTTATTACTAAATCTAATATTAACTCGAGCTCTACCCCTTTATTTAAAGAACTAAATATTTTGCCTATTCAGAAAATGACTATTCTCAATTCATTAATATTTATGTATCTAATCAAAAACAAAATGTTTCCTCTAAAATTTTGCAATATATTCATTCATAATTATAATGTCCATTCCTATTCAACTCGCCAGAAAAATCAATTTCATCTTCCCAAATTACGTTTAACCTCGTCATTAATATCTCTTTCCTACAATGGTATCAAATATTGGAATAATTTACATAACTCAATCCAGGAAAGTACTACTTTATCTAGATTTAAAAAACTCTGTAAAAAACAATTACTTAATGAAATATAGGATCCTTGTTTGTATGTGTGTCTGTGAGTGTGTGGGTGTGTGTATGGGTGTTTCTAGGCTGTGTATGTATGGAAGTATTTCTTAATCGATTACTTGTTAATTTAATTTGTTGACATTGTTTTCATAATGTATTTTATATATTTTATGTAAAGGGCCAATATTCACAAGCTTCGGCTTCATTTTGGTCCTAACCATCTTATGATATATGTTTTGTATTTGATTTTATATTGTTTATTGGTTTTAATAAATGAACTTGAACTTGAACATCTTTTCAAGGAAATTACCCACATGCATTGTTGTGCACTTTGAGGTCAGCATTGCAATTATCTATTCTGTAGTTGAGTGCAGGTGCTTGTAGACTGTAATGAATTCGGGGATGCATCATTTGTATAATATTAGAGTCCCCAGTTCTGTGATACCAAAAACAGGAAAAATCAAAATAGAATTTCCTGGAAAACACAATGTTTCAGGCCCATCAAAATTGAATTCTGAAAAATACAATGAAAATCAAAGCAAATCCAATATTACAAAACCATGATGCATTGATCAGTGAAAACGCTGCCCGTCAAACCGGTTTTGGACGATGTGACTGAGAAACACAGAATCTTAATACTAAAACACAGAAGAGTTTTTATTTGAGAAAACAGAAAACTTGGGACTGTAATATTATACCAATAAGCATCAAGGAAAAATTATCATCTATTTGGTGATGAATGCCTTTTGTCTCCCTTCAATAAACCTGTAGTTCATTTTCTTTTTATCTTGTATTTCCAGGAGGGAGCTGTGACCTTCAGGTCATCAAAGAAACGTAGGCACCGGCATAAGAGACCCATCCAGAGAATGAAATCCCTTGATCAGGAGAGCATGAGAACTTACAAAAAGACTCATCAACACTCAACAACAAGTGACATGGCATTGATGGCAAGTAGGAACAGCCTCATGAGTAGTGGCTTGATTCCTGTCAATGTGAATTTCAACATAAGTGCACTGATTCATCCTTCCCTCATCAACAGAGAGGACAGTATTCCAGTCAAGCGGAAAAAGAAAATGTCACTGTCATCGGATTATGAGGCAATTTCAGATGATGAGTTTACAGATGTGCCTACTCTCAAGGAAAGGAGGACAACGTCTGCATGTAGTTCTCCCCAAAATGAGGAGATTTACACCATATCCGACAGCTCTGGAGACAATGATGGTACAAATGAGAGAACTAGGAGGTCGCCGAAGCTCAACTCGAGCGACTCTGATGTGATTTGTTTAGATTCTGATTTGGATCAAAATAATGCAAGTTTGCAGAAAGATCTCCAGCCTATCCCCGTTGACTCTATGAGTGATTTGTCTGATCATCATGCTGGTCATGAACACTATTCAGATTCAGAGATTGACTGTGATGATGCGATCGTTTGTGAACAAGCAAATCTTACCCATGGAGTGTCAGTGAGCAATGGCTCAGATCATTTTAGAATTCAAGATGATGGTGATGACGATGCTGAACAATCAGATTCCAGCGACTTACCGGAGTATCCGATACTTGAGGAAGTGGTACCTTTATACACAACTGTGCCGACATCCAGCAATGCCAATGAGCTGTATTTGAATACACAGACTGTGGAGAGTCATGAAGCAACTGAGCAAAGACCTGTCAAGAGAGAACATGTACCTTCCCCTGAAAGAGCACCGCTACCAGTACAACCTTTATCCGTTTCAGATGATGATCGATCAAGACATTCTTCAGGAGAAGTGGCTGAAAATGAGGAACAAGTAACAGATGCCTGCTGGGGATCTTTCTTGTTAGCTCCAGAGGATACAAAAGCCAGTGATCTTTCTGTAAGAAAATATAAACACATGCATAAGAGAACTAAGCCCTTTAGTGATGATAAATGCAATGCAGTAAATGCCTGTCATGAGGAGGAATTCACGCAGGCAGCACTAAACTTGATAGAAAAGTTCACAACAATAAACCATAAACCACCACCGCATCTTCTTCAAGAACTCTTCCATGAGACCTTAAGAAAGGGCAAAAGTAATGCAGAAGCTTTGATAGTGTACAGGTGCCTCAAAAAGATACAGCAGCTACATCATCCAAATGCAAGGGATTTTCCCATTGAGTGGGATCTCGTCAGAACTGTCGCAACGGCGCTAGTCAGTGTACCATCAAACGGTGATCTAAATGATAGTGTTTTAGCTGTCAATAGTTGGCACATAGACCTGCTGTCTCTACACTACCTTGTGTCCATTCTTGAGGATGATCTAGAGCGCAAGGCAAGGTGGAACACACTGAAGAAGTCCTATGCCTTCTCAATCCTCAATCCGGACACTTGTAGGAACAATTGTCAAGAAGTTGTCAGGTGGATCCATAAGGTAGTTTCTGAATTGGAACCTTCACCTGGGTGCAGTGCGTCTACATTCAGGTCAACAGTCCTTAGCTGTCGATGTCCAGAAAGTACTTGCCATGTGAGTTATCTCCTTCCTCTACTTGGGAAGCTCTTGGAATTAAGCTTCAGAATGGCAGACTCTTGGACCTTAAAAACACATTTACAGAGGACTGTTGAGGAACTGAAAAGCTGCGATCTCAAAGGACTGCCACAGCTGAGACTCCTCTTTGAGGTAATTTGACCATTTGATATTTATACATTTATAGAGAATGCAAATCAAATTTTAAATTCATTCATGTTACACATTTGTATTTTTTGTCGTGCCCACCAAAGATGAAGGGGTTTCTCTCTTGTGACTTATCATTTCATGACTGTCACTTTAAATAACAAAAATTTGCACATACATGTACATGTAGTTGAATTGGGAGTACCTCAGTGTGATAGTGGTTTCAAAAATCAAATGCCAAGTTCAAAGTTTGTCTTTAGGTCATACATGTATATGGTATAAAGCATTTGCAAGCATCTTTTTTATGATTCAAGTGTACTTGCAACCTTTCTTGTGAGAAATAATGTTGAATATAGATGCTTGGTCAACAACCAAAGTTTGCTCATATGTACATTATTCACCAAGTTGAATGTTGTTGATTAAGATTAATGTAATGTACATGTACATTTGAGCAGTTTGTTCCTTGAGCTGTTTGATTAGTCTTATATCCTTGTAACTGTATTGGATGAATACAAGTTTTTGTCTGAATAAAATAATTATGATATGGTCACATAAGAATGGATTAAAGGCAACCCTTATTACAGAGAACCTGATGTCATGTGGGTATTTCTATTTTCTTTGTGTTTGTTTGTGAACTGTTAACAGACACTCCAGCAGCCATGGCTGAGACTCAAGCTCAGCGAACTGATCTTCAACAAGCGATTTGAATCCAATATCTTCAGTCAGCCAAGAGAGAACATCTCCATCACAAGAATCGTTGAGGAGTACTTCCTCTTCCTGCCAAAATCACCCTCCTCAAACTTGAACAATGGGGGAGATATGGAAGATGAGGTGATGGAGACCAGATTCAGTAAGAGTAGTAAAGAAGAGATGGCCTATCTGCTTCTTGTCATGCTGCGGAGTTACCTCCAATGCTGTAGTGGTGAGTACACACACTGATCACTCCTAGATTCTATACTGCAGTCACACCAGACTGACTCCAAAGAGACGGATGATACGCCATTGGAAATAACATAATAGATTTCATCACTGAATAGTTGGTTTTGTGGTATAACTGTAGCTTCATATGGGAGTTTCTTATATCATGTCATTATCTAGGTTAATGTGCCAATGAATGATTTTTCTTACCGTAATCGCTTTCAAGGTTTGATCGCATCTCATGCAAAGGTGAGAAACAGCATAAGACACTGAGCATGAATAGGCTATGTTTATAGAAAATCTCATATTGAATTAAATGTACAAGTGGCACAAAGACTTAGAAATGGAGACTTTGAAATAATCAGAATCCATATATCTATGTTCATATTGTATTGAATTGAAGAGACCATGTGAAAAACTTGATCTGGCAAAATATCAAGTTTCCTTGTTTTTGATAAAGGAGAAAGAAGGTAATTTCCCCCTTCATACCTTGGCAGTGGATGCAGCTGAAAAGATATATATGCATTTAATTTTATCACAAGCAAATATATTCGAGCAATTATTCCTCATAATTGATTTGGCGGGAAAATTACTTTGCCTCCACACTTACGCTTTCATCCAATCAGTGGTATATTCACTTTGGATAATTGCCACATCTAGTGATCAAATTGATAAATATCCTGCACCTTTAATTTCTCTTTTTTGGTTATGATAGCATGTTTATTTATTCATTTAGTACCACTTCTGATAATTGATTTTGACTAAGTAATTGGTATTTATCACCACCCAGAAAAGGTCTGTGATGAGGTAATTTCTTATTATTACCAATTGTGAAGTTTATTAAGCACAGGCAATAACTTGCAGGAATGGTATTGATTGTGGTATTAATTTCATTTTGTATATCTCTCTCTGTCTGTCTGTCTCATTCTCCCCCACCCCTCACCCATTCTGTCTCTCTCTGTCTCTGTCTCTCTCTCTCTCTTCCCTCTCACTATGTCTTCCTATCACCATATGTTGTATAGGAGGTCAGTCCAAGGATGAGCTAAGTAAGAAGTCAACATTTTCCAAGTCCTTGTTGCTTTGGTCATCTGTGTGCAGGAAACAGCTATCCAATGATGACCAAATCAGTCTACTCCAGATAGGTGACTATGTAGACCAACTTAGAAACCATCTCAATTCTTCTTCAGATGAGACAAGTGTGGTGACTGAGGTGTGTCTAGCACAGATGGGTCTTCTCTATGACTGGATGTAGTAGTCTTTCATCTCTACCTTCTACAAAGCAGGTAAAATCAAACTTGGTCTTAATTAGGTAATAGTTACCTGGGTCTCGTAACACGAAATGTTAGCGATTGATCGTTCGCTTGATTTTCATGTTTGATTGTACATTGCAGTCAATGTAATCAATCGTAGAAAAATGTTCTACGATCATTGCTAAGCTTTGTGTTACGGGCCCCAGGTATAGTTATCAAACTCTTTAGTCATCAACTATTAGTCATTTGGTAATAACCATCAGAGTCTGTTGAATAAAAGTTACTATAATGGTTACAATTCCATCCAGTGGTAACTTCCATTGAATCCTTTATTTTGATTGGATGTTGCAAAGCTACCATAAAAGAAATTTTTATGCAACAGGGCGCAGGTAATATTTGTCAAACATTGGAAATAGTCTATTTTTGCATTCATTTTATAACAACAACCATTTTTTTTCAAAGACATTCATTCACTCACACAAAATAATTCAAGTGTTAAGATATTATTTTTCTCAAATAATAGTCCTCAGACTTCATTATTGTCAGGCCGTAGTCATTGGATAATAGTTATTACACTTCACTCTGTCTAATAAAAATACTCTGATTTCTGAAAACCTGTTTTTTTTTAAAGGAAAGTGTATTCTTTAAATAATGCTGTATATACAAATTTTCAATGTAGATTAAGGGGAATCTATTTGTCCCATGTTCACAATCACCAACTCATGTTTATTTATTTTCATGTTGCCAAAACCATGAAACAAGCTGACAGTTAATTATATGGTTATTGAGTTGGTTGTTCAACTTTTGAACTTGTACTATTATGTATAAAGATAGGTTGATTGTAAGAAAGAAAATACTAGTGGGTTTACAACTTTGTGGTTTACCACAGTGCGGTCACTAATGGACATCAGTGGCTTGCCAGCCTAGGATAGTATTTCAGATGAGAAACTGAATATTATCTTTAATAACAATGCACAAGTATCTTGTTATGATAACAATCATGATCATGTTTCCTGAATGATATGATGGATGGAGATTTATCTTCTATTGACAGATTTTTGTGTATTATTGTCTATTGGAACAAGGCTATGAAGTTTGTCTAAAGTGGATGGGAATGAAAGATTTTAGTAGTTGATAAGTTAAGGACAAAAATTGACAAGACAAAACTTCTGTACCTATGATTTCAAGAAAGCCAAGTGCTATAATTACGTTTCTTAAAAATTAGACATGTTGATCAGAATTGCTTCTGAAATAGAAATCATCTCTTTACTTTTTAAATCTAGAAATACACTTGATGTTTTTTTCTTCATATATGCATGTTTGCATTGCCATGAAAATTTTTGATAAACACACTTGAATCTGGAAAGATTTTGATTTTTTAATTAGTCATTCTTCAGGTACGATTTTTAATCATAATGTAGTCAACAGAATATTGATTAGAGGACATAAATATTGCACAGGTTTGGATCTCTTCTGAATTCAGGGGCCTATTTCATAAAGGACTTATAATAGTGCTATCTTTACCATCACGGTAATTACCATTGTAACAGCTTATACATCTGTTATTTTATGACTGACATGAAAACCAGGTTTTAACAAAACTGATTTTATTTTTCACAGGTCCCGTTGATGGAGGTCAAATGGACACGGTCTTCCAGTAATGATTCTCCCCAAAATCATCTATTGTATCCTTGCTACAAAGAATCTCTAAGAAGTTATCGATAATTACTCATAGGTTTACATCGATTCACCCATGTATTTAGACTTTGTTCGAGTTTGTAATCAAGTACTTTTTAGGGAACAAGTCTTTGAGGAGGTGTTCCAACAGTTTTCCTAAGTGAGAATCCAAACACAAACACTGTTCCTACAGGATAGCATTCAATCATGAACCCTGTTCCTGTCTATTTAAAGCCCATCCACTGCATATCACAGGTCAGTAGGTTTGACCCAGGGAGTACAGGTCAACTTGGGATGTATGCAATACTCATCATAGTCTCGGGCAGGTTTGCCTTTACACCAAATCCAACGCAGTCTCGGGGCACCCCGAGACCGGTCTCAGAACACATCGCGAGGTGGTCCAAGATAGGTTTGCTCAGAAGGGGTCTCGGGTAGGTTTTTGTGATTAGAAACCTGCCCGAGACTACTTAGGAAATCCGGTGTAACAGGGGTCTAACAATCTTTGAAAACATATGTTTCTATATTTAAAAAATATGTTGACTTGAACACAGCCTTAATAGAGTTTTATGGTTGCTTTGTTCATGCAGATGCCATTCATTTTTCAGAAAGCCCATGTTATCTGATACTTTGGATTCCATGTTTAATGCACTGTATCCTAGTAATAGCATAGATGTGATTACACAAGGTTATAAGTTGTATTCACACCTACTAAATCAGAAAAAAAAAATGAGATCGGTATTCTTCTCTGACCCTCTCTCTCTGATTAGATTAGAATATAGGCCTACCATTTACATGTACCTTGCAAGTGTCAAAGCAAAGTACGCATACCCCAATGAAAATACTCATTGATCGGCATGTGATTTTCAGAGTAACAAAAGCTTAAATTACAAGGATTTCTCAAAGGTAGCAGGGATATTTTGCTTTTGGATAACAAGAACTTTTGAGGTATTAAAGGCCTGAGGATATAAAGGAATGCAAAAGTCTCTACAAACACTTATGAAATATAGGCCTTTTTGTTACTGTCCATGCAGGTATGAATGTGATAATTTGGAGGTGTGAATTCATCTTCATTCTTAGGATACAATATTTTCCTTGTGGGGCAAGTGTGAATATACCTACATGTAATTTGTACTTTGTCTGCTTTAATAGCAGCGTGAAAAAACATGTTTTATATTCCAAGGTCAAATGCATGCAATAGATAAGATGAGTTGTTTAGTAAAGACAGTTAAATCTCCAGACAATATGGTAATTTTTTTAAATTTAATTCATGAAATGCTGATATGTGTAACTTACGATACTTACAGGTAGGCAGTGGAATTGTAATTATACTATTAAAGTACAGGTGAAAATACAGAGTTTTATATCCATGCATAAAATGAATGTTGATGAGGTTTGACCATGTCATTATTGGTTCATTTAAAGGGGAAGTTCACCCTGAAAAAGTTTTTTGTAAAAATAGCAGATAAAACAATACAAAATATTGCCGAAGGTTTGAGAAAAATCCATCAAAGAATTAGAAAGTTCTTAGAATTATAATTATTTGATTTGTGACATCATATGCGAGCAGTATTCCTACATAGCAAGTGGTAAAAAATCAATGAAATGTAGGTTTCTCAGAAAATTGAAAATGGTTTTACTGAACCTTTTGTATATCAATAGACAAATCATTTCACATGAAAAGAAATCTGAAATAAGTCATCGGGAACCATTAAAAAAATGAAATTCATGCATTTTATATTACATAACATATGGGACAGCTGCTTGTTTATGATGTCACAAATCCTAAACTAAAATTTGAAAAGCTTTATTGATCTTTTATGGATTTTCCTCAAACCTTCACCAATATTTTGTATCATTTTTTCTGCTAATTTTACAACAAACTTTTCTTCAGGGCGAACTTCCCCTTTAATCACAAATGTTGAAAAAAGTTCTAAATATTGTAACCTCTGTTTTAACTTTTCACTCCCTCACTTTTTTCTACTCCATTATTTTCAACTCAACATAGTTTTATGTTAGTTAATGGTTGCGATCTATATGAAGTACACAAGTTGTCGGTAAATGACATGTGCGATATTACCGTTGTTTATCAACCAATAAAGACTAAGCATTTCACTTTTCATGTTATTGACGGACAACTTTTCATGTATCTACTTGCGATATGAATTGAACGAGTCATAAATGTATGATATCAAGAAAATCAACAACATATTTTTTTTTATTGACTGACAACTTTTCATGTATCTACTTGCGATATGAATTGAACGAGTCATAAATGTATGATATCAAGACGATCAACAACAATTTTTTTTTTAATGTAGAGAGTCCTTAAAAAATATAGGCCCGATATATATCTTGTCTGATTTTCTAAATGATTGATTAAAAGAACTGCATAGGGTAATGCCTGGAGTCCTGTTGCAGAAAGACTGACAATTAAATACAACTCCAGAAGTCAAACTCAAATTGATTTTCAACAAATCAGAATGCACTTGTGATTTGTTTTTTTTAATTCGTATCTTAATACAGCTCTTAGTGCAACTAACCAACCCAAGGAGTATCTTTTGATTAATATTTGTGTCAAAGAAATATATTGCAGAGTTGTAACTGAAAAAGCTTTGTCAAGAAATAAATTATACACTTTCAGAGAATGTATACATTTCACATGTTTCAGTATAAATTCTTCCAGTTATAGGTCACAGTGTTGTTTTTAAGCTCATTTTGTTATTGATTTCCTCTTCCTGTTCTTCTGCTGAAATAGATTAATTCACTAGTAAACAGTCATACAGTCATAAATTATTCTCCTGCCCAAAAGACATGCAAATATGCATTGTTATTCATATTTTCCCAATCATAAAATTTACCCTGCTTTCTCCGACTGGTGAATAAACTGCCATCTGTTTTCTTGTGGAGCACCATTGAAAGGGTGTAGTCCCAATAAAAACAGTTTTTACCTTGAAGAGTGTGACTGATTTTTATCATAACAACATGTGCTGTGGATTGGTTTGTTTACATAAGATTCACTATTTATTCACACCTATGTTCATGTATAGGCTGTATCATACAGTTTCTTTGAAGTTTTCATAATGATTATGGAAGTCTCAAAAATTGGTTGTTGATGTTTTTGGATGGGTTGAATACATGTACTTTATACCAATACCCAAAATACCAACTAGACATTCAAATATACATGGCAGACATAATATAGTCTCAATTATTCTGAAATTGAAAAAGATATTAAAGAATTAAGAAGCGAAAGAAATGCTAAATGAATATGTCATAAGGCTTATATTTTTTTTAAACATTCATTTGATGGAAAGTGGAGACACTACCATGATGTACATGTATCATCAAATGCAGTTTGTGTAAATTAATGTTGCAATTTCATTATAAGACAATTTCCTATCAATCATTTTACAGTTCTCAGCATAATTTTATCATGTTTGCTAATATACACTAATATACACTATTTTAATAGGGTAATGTATTGAAATCTGTCTTAGAATTTGTCAAGTTAGTGCCTGTACTACATGTAGTAAGTAGTATTGAATAGAGTCATTGTTTTGTATTCATTTTTCATGTGGTAACATGCATATGTACAGTGTATATACAAAAAATAATTTCATTGAAGACTTGAAGTCAAGTTTTTTTCGTCAAAATCTCTGCAGAAACTGAATTTAGAGAACATTATTCCCACGCAAAAGTACAGGTACATGATACTTCTGGCCATTTTTAATACGAAACATGTTTTCAAGCCAATCTGGCGGTTATTTCCAGCACAGCGCACTGGACATTTGGGGGTGGGGGGGGGGTGGGGGTTTACATTTTGTAAAGCAGCTTCTGAGTATGGTCTTGTCCGCCCCCCCCCCCCCTAAAGTGACAATCACCATGATTCATTGATAGTGAAGTATCATCAGGATTGTTGATGTTAATAGACAATTTGCCTGTCCACTATTAGACATGTATCTGTTTTTGAAAGATTGGCAGGAGTGTTCGCCGTCAGTGTTCTCTCGTTTTTAGGAGAGGGGGATATCTTTAATATCTATTGTGAGAATCCAATGAGATAATATACTTGTTCATGAAGTTCTACATCTTTTCCCCCATTGGCTATTTCTACATTTCTACATAAAAATGTTTGTATTTTATATATTGGTAATTGTAAAACACCTTGAAAGTTGAATATAGGTAATGGGTTGATATAAAAAAAAAACCAACTCTTAGGCTTAAAACCTTTCTTGGTATACTGGTATCAACATGATCATTAAAAATTCATACATGAATGTAGAATAAATATTTGTACAAGACAGTCTTGTGTAGTTTGTCACTTCTATATATACTAGTCCATTACTTTACCAAGTTCAAACTCCATAAATCTTTAAACATGCCCTATTTTTTTATAACCATAACCCTTATTGAGGTTATGTGCTCGATGATCATTTATTTTAATAGGCTAGACAGGTTAACGTCAGTCTGTCATAGGCAATCAGATATGGGTTTTGTTTAATTTTGTTACTTAAAATTTTTTAAAGATTTGTTTTCATGCTGCAAATACAAGTGCAACCACTCTTAATATTGTTATGCATAATTTATACATTTATATAATTGTTATGTCATGTTTATTTTACATCTGTTTTTCATTCTTTTGATACTTTGTTTTAACAGGTGTTTATACCATGTGTGCTGTGGTTTTGTACAGTCTAGTTTAGACTCTCGGACTTTGTTTTTGGAAAGTTCAATCTGATGTTTTTCTCACTTCAGTTTTAAGTTTTACCTTTTTGTATACCGTAGTAGTAATAGGAGGCATAACATTATTACTAATACCTACTAGTAGACATAGAAACGAATAATAAATATTTAGAGATAAACTTGTGGTTCTACAGCATTTGTTCTAAGTAGAAATAAGATGATAATCCAAAACTCATACTGTAAGTGCTCACAATACACATTTTAGTGAAGAAGAAAAACCCCAAGATTTGGGGAAAGAGATTGTAGGCTTACACTGTTCTGTTTCTTCTTCTCTTCTCAATCTCTCATTTTATACTCCTCTCAGCCTCCCCCATTTTAATTCTTTTCTATACTTCTGCCATTTTTCTCAAAGGCCTGTGGGTCATCCGTCTTTCTTTGTTTACAAGTTTGATGTATCTACAGAATATTTGTATATATTGCTTTGTACGGTTATACAAAAACTTTTTGCTAGAAATTGGTAAGAAAGATGGTGACATAAAAAAAATATTAAAATCGTCTTTGTTTAACATGAAGAAGTAGTATTTTGCATCCTGTTATTTTTGTTTATTTTCAGTAAGTGAATATGAAGAGTGAATGCATTTGAGTGTGGTGTTGGGAAAATTAGTTTGCACATGTACTTGGTATTCGTATGTAAATTTGCTTTTGGGGCATTTGGGAATGATATACAGTGGTGCTCATAAGTTAATGAACCCCACCACTTAATGCACTCCTTCATGCCGAGTGTTGAATGTAGACAACAACACTACAATGTTAGGCAAGGCCAGAGAAACAAACTTTATTGAATGTAATATTTTATCACCTGACTTCACAATTGAATATCTAAAACATGGCAGAACTTGAACACTTAAAATGTGTTAATTTTCTGGTGGGGTTCACTATAAGCACCACTGTATCATCACTCACAATGGTTGGAGGTGTCAGGGTATTCACATTACTTGCATTTAAAGATGAGATATGTGCTATCGTTTGTCATTTAAAGAATAAGACAGTCACTTTGAATGATTTTAAGCCGTCTTGTGAATATTGTTGAAATACACAAAAAAAAAATGGATGACTTCACCAAAATGGTTTAAATGTAGAATTAATTTTGTTTGTACACTGACCAGAAAAAAAATTGAACTTAAATTAGTCTAAATCACAAATTATTTCTGAATGTACATTTATGTTAACTACTAGTATTCTAACATCAATTAATGGTCAAATCCATCTACTAAATAAATTGGTTTGTATTTTTAAAAGAGGAAGTACCTATTTAATGAAGATGCATGAGCCAACTATTTGAAAATGATATTCTGTTTTGACTCCTAGTTCTTGCAACACTCATTTCAGTTTAAAAAAATAATATTTGTACTGCATTTGAAGTCTGCTTGACATGAAGTTAACATTTATGCAATATAGATTTAAAATTATAGTCTGAAAGTCTCTATTATAAGTGAGAATTACCTAGAAATATATGGAGAAAAATCTGAGGCAACTAATTGAAAATGATACTTCTTTTTACCTTCAGTTTTTGTAACAGTCATTTTGATTTCCTTGTTAGAAATTAAAAATCATTGTATTTGAAGAAGCTACTTTAAAATGATGTAATCATACCTGTATGATATACAGCTTTAAAATAAAAATCTGGCAGCGGGAAATACTTTTAAATAAATTAGTATCCGAGCCAAGTAATTTAGTTGAAAATGATATTTTGTTAACTTCCGGTTCTTGTAACATTCCATTTCAATTTCCTTGTAAAATGTGAAAACTGTTGCTCCTTGAAAAAAATAATACTTTTGTATCACCGGGATGTAAAAACAAAGTAGAGCAAATCTGAGTCATTGTTTGAAAACGGTATCTAAAAATTGATCCTATCAACAGCCTTGTTGAATTTACAACATTGCTAGGACGTGTTGCATATTTCATTTGTTTGTTTTAGTTTTATTTCAGGGGTTTTAAGGAGGTATGCCATCGTATACAGTTTTTATCTTGGCTGAGATTGTTCAAAATTAAATCATATATGCTCCCAATGTTCCTGTATGTCTTTAGTTGTTCCCCCACTACAAGGGTCCATAGACAGTAGACACCATTCTCATGCTTTCCAAAACTAGTTTACTGGAAACCTGTTCAGGAAACCAGTTTGGAAGATTGCTTTGCTAGCATTCCCATTTGATTGCACGAAAGTGGTTTTCAAAATCACTTCACATAAAGCGATCTTGTTGCTATGGAAATGCTCACAGTGCGGGGTGACACGTTTCGCACAAAATTCAAAACCGCAGTGTAGGCATTCCACACCTGTTGTGTGGAGTAGCGCGCTCAAAATGTGCAAAGATCGTTTCCCAAAGAATGGTTGTGTCCTCACGCTAAAACCAGTTTAACGAGACAAAGCGATCCAAGATCGCTTTGACCGTTCTCATTACACGTTCAAGTAGTTTCCAGTAAACTAGTTTTAGTTTTAGGAAGGTAGTGAGAACAGTGTCATAGTCACCAGCATTGGCTAGCTTCTGTGGACCCTGTTCAACACTCCGCATGAACAAAATAATGCCTCTCCAGTTGTATTCGCCATGAACAAACTCTATGCTGTGTGTTTGTAATGTACAAAGATTTCCTGTTTACAAAATAAATGAATGGTTTGCCATGCATGACATCCATCAATATACTCCAGCAGCCCTAGGTTTCATAGTGTTGAAGGGGAAGTTCACCCTGACAAAAAGTTTTTTTTATAAAAATAGCAAAAAAAAAATAATGAAAACTGTTGGGGAAGGTTTGAGGAAAATCCATTAAAAATTAAAGTTATAATGCTAAGGTTTTTATTTGTGATGTCATAAACGAGCAGCTGCCCCATATGTTGTGTAATGTTTATTTTTTTATTAATGGTTTATGACTAAAAATTTTCTTCTTTCAGGAGTGGATGTGAAATATTTTGTCTGTTGATATACCAAAGGTACAATAAAACCCTATTTTTCATTAAATGACATTTCATATAAATATTTTTGTATTCACGATACATGTGAAGCTACTCACATGTGATGTCACAAATCAAAAATATAAATCCTAATTACTTATAAAATCTTTGGTGGATTTTCCTGAAACCTTCAACAATATTTTCTATTATTTTTTCTGCTATTTTTACAATACACTTTATGTCAGGGTGAAATTCCCCTTTAACCACTTTGATGGCAGCTGATATGTAAATTCAATTATACAAAATGCAAAATCACTCTCTCCCTTCCGTGTGGATGAAACCAGCAATGTAATGCTGTTCAATAACATTCTCAGAATCATCATCATTAATCAAATTGAATGAAACCAATCAAAAGACACTTAAACATGATGCATATATATATATATCATTAGATTACTCTCAGTCTCATTATTCTGTACAAAGCACATTATTATTATAGAATACAAAGAATGAGAAGATTTCATTGAAAGCTTTCAATAAAAATGTTCATTTTTATATAATGAAATATGGCTGATAGAAAATATATCAGAATATCTAAATAATACAGTCAGAACAAATTTTGATTCAGTTATGCAAAAAAAATTCATAACACACTTCCGGAAGTATAATTACTTTTCTGTTTACTTTCCTGTTTAAGTTTGAGCCAGAATTTACATTCAAGAAAACTAAACCACAAGAAAAAAAAACACATTCTGGGAGCTTTCTCAGCCGCTGAGTAGAATGTTTAATCAATGTAATGATATAAATAACAGTAAATGGCTGGTGAAGCTTGCAGTTATGCAGACAATAGTTTCCAAAAACGGGTAAATATTTGATGAGTGTAACCATAATAAGTCTCTTACATGTAGATGAATTTGAAACTCCTAAGAATTTTTTAGACATAATCTCTTCTTAGACATAACACATGACTAAATATAGCTACAGCCAAAATGTCAGATAGATAATTAAAATAATTCTACATCATTGTGAATATATTCTTACAACATGACTCAAACACAGGAAAACTAAAATGGTACATGTAGGTGAAAATAATTTGATGTCTTTCTTAGAACTGCAATGTAATTGTGCAGAAAGAAGTTATAATCAGTATATGCTGATCATTCCAAAGTACTTAATCTGGAATAAATCTACCCATTAGCAAGTGAATGTGTATAGACAATAGTGCATTTATATAATATAATTTGTGCTTGGTAAATATTGAGAGATTTCAAAAGAAGTAAAACTTCGAACAAAGGCACAACAGGGGACCGTTTCATGAAAGTTGTCAGCACTGACAAGTTGTCTTTCTCCGACAGTTACCATAGTAACAGTCAGAGGCCAGTGCCTTTAGCCTATCAAAACCAAGGATTTCACTGAAATTGTCATCACTGACAATTTAGTCAGTGCTGACAACTTTCATGAAACACCCACCAGGTGGAACATCATAAAATCGCTATCATTCTATATGCAGACCTGGCACCTTGTCAAAGTGAACAAAAAGCATTCTCAAAATTGAATTAGTTTTAAAAATAAGAAATATTATCTGAAAACAAGAGCTTGAAATGGTCAAAATTCAAACCATTTCCCTTGAACATATGAATTCAGAATGTTTGGGGAATGGGAAGATTCAAACCATTTCCCTTGAATATATGAATTCAGAATGTTTGGGTAATGGGAAGGGGTGTTCAAACCAAGTCTTTGTCTTCTGGGGTACCAATAATTAATAATTCACAAACTTCAATATGAGAATAACTAGACCACATCATATATATGATCCAGTGATGTTTTTAAGCTATACAACTATCAAATAAATACTTATATCTTCAATTAACAACAGCTTGACTTAATTTTATTCTTTTATTTGTCACAAGCCATTCTATGTGATCTCTTTTGAAATCTTTGTTATGAATTTATATTTCAATTCTTTTACATCCATTAAATTGCTAATTTGTTTAATGAATTAACATTTCAAAGTACTCCTAGGGTCTTTCGGATATATTCTCTTGGCCACCTAGCTTCAGCAATTACAGCAATAATTTTGTTATATTTACAGAAAAAACCCTCCAAAGCCCTGTTGCATAAAAGTTACTATTATGGTAAGTTTGTCATCCAAAGGTATCTTTCATGGAATGCTTGAATTTGATTGGTTGTTGAACATTGTTACCATGGTAGTTACCATTGAATGGCAGAGTTACCATAACAGTAACTTTATTGCAAGAGGACCCATGTGTCACTTCACTTCGTCTACATTAGGTCTGGCAAAGTCAAATGTCTTGCATAAGAATATTGCCACATTGGGATTTGAAGCCATGTTTTCCTTATGCTCTGAAAAAAATCCTCATCTTCACCTCAGCATCTTGAAAAATTACAAGCTAATTACAAATATATATTCATAGTATATACCATGGTATGGTACCACAAAGGTACATAATCAATTGTAAATAGGCAATCAAGATTATAACATATTGTTCACTTGAGGCCAATTGGAAGCGATGTTTGAAATTTTCACTTGATTGTGTATCTTGGTGTTACTGGTCCCTGAGCACAATTTTGTTCTCTCATTAAAAAATACTTAAATAAGATTACATTTTATTTTTTACATGAAGGTGCTGGGGAGGGTTTCATAATACAAGTTTTCTGTGATTACCAATGACAACTTTCACAATCATTTGAAATTCTTGCCTCTGATTGGCCAAGAGCCAATTTGAAAGACAAAAACCCTGAAAAATGCATTATGAAAAGCTCCCCTAAAGTCTAAAAGGCAGTTTGAACTGGTTACAACTGCCTAAAACTGGTTCCCAGACACTGTCCTTATTCCAGTAAGTCCATTGGTGCTCTTGCTTTTGAACTCTTGGTAGAACTCATATTCTTTCTCTATCTGCCTGCTTAGGATGAAGGCTAGTAACATCACTAGAAGCTGAAATTAAGAAATTCAGAAAAACATGATTAACCTATGAAGTATCAAGGTGTCTTTTATCAAAACCTATCGAATTATTACACATTTTTATCATTTAACAACTTAGACCAGAGTCCAAAGATAATAATAAAAATAATGTTCCAAACAGTTCATCTTGCAAGTGATTCCTCTGATAATTTTATTTCAGTTAATTAGATGTATGGATTTCAGTAATGGTTTTTAGGTGTCCCAGACATTTTCATGAAATTCTCACTTGGTATGATACAATAATACACAGGACATATAGTTACTGGGACATCACTGATACAGTGAAAGCTTTCTCCAAGCACTAAATTAATACAGTATATCCAAACTACTCATCAATCTAGATTTCAGTGATGACATGGAAAATTAATATCTTTCACTGGAATAAAAGTTGCATCTCCAAGGATAGTCAATATTCCACTACTATGATTGTTTGATTAAAGATAATCACACTCCCCCATCAGAGGAGAGTCAATACTTGGCTGCTAAACAGACTTTCTGATTTATATATTATCATAGTTTGTAGGCATCTTGGGATACCTTATGATGATGGAATTGAAAGATTCTAAAAATAGTAATTTTCTCATATATGAGAAAGAGTCAACACTTGACTATCTTTGGGTAGTAAAATCATGACTGTCTTTGGATAGTCAAACTCTCTCTTTTCAGTGGGCTGACTAACCTGAATAAGGGCAATTCCAAAAATAGTGAGACCAACGATCAAGCTCTTCTCATTGACAAACAGTACGAAGCCGTCTACGCAGCCAATGACGTATATTTCATCAACTATTTCAGCTGACTGTAGAGATAGAAATGAAATAATATTCATATTTGCATCGTTTACATGACAGGGGTAACAATAATTGCAATGTAAAGCACTTTGATAGAAACACAATGTATTTTAAGTGCTAAATAAATGTAGCTATTGTTTTTTTAATTATCATTACATGGGTCAACTACATGTAAATGTATCACATTGTGTAAGATAAAATGAAAATTGGCAAATTCAACACTTAATAATAGGATGCTTTTGATTAACTTTTGTTTTATTTAAATTATTTTTCCATTCTTGATCTTATTCAATTAATCATAAGAAATCAAACACAACAACGATAATGACAACTAGTGACATATTATTGGCCAGATGAAAACTTATTAGAAAATTCAATTGTGCACAATAATGATAAAGAACTTGATCATTCACAGTCAATTTTCAATTTAAAAAAATTCAATTTAATTTATGTTTTAAATCTGTGATGTAACTTTCTTTAGTCAAATATAAAACAAAACTATTAATTTAATTTTCTAGCATAATGGCTCTCAAACAGCTCCAAAATTTTAAACACATATATGCTCAAGACTAGAATTTAAAACATGTTAGATAACATCATATAGACAGAGATTTGGCAATGTTGCTTACAAACATTAATCTTAGTCCATGGTAAAAAAGGATAACCCAAATGTGCTTATGTGGTTAATGTTTCTGTCTTGATATCTCTTAGAGAATTTAGGGGTTATTGTTGTGAAACATAAGAAAGGGGTTGATTTAGAATAATGTGAGGAAAAGCTTTAAGCTTAGTGTTGGGTTTAAAGATTTTATCATTTATTCAATGGGAATAATTTGTTGATGGGCAGTTGAAACATTGTATCTTATTTTTTTTTTTAAATGAGGCCAGTTGGGAATAAAGCTCTAATTTAGAGTTTTACAGTGGCAACGTTTTGCCTCGAAAGTGTTTCCTACAGGAGTTACAAGAATGTTTTCAGACAATATGAATTTTCCACCATTGTCAAAAATCTTTAAAAAAACATTGTCTGAGCTGCCCGTTTTTGAGACAGAGATATATATATTTTTTTTATTTCTCTATTTTTTTTCTTTTGGGGGGTCATGAGATCATTTTGATACATACCGTTTGTATTTGTACATTGAAGCCACACTGAGTGTTGATAATAGCATCTGGAGACTCGGGCCGGCAGCAGGAGTATGGAACACCACATCGCTCTATACTTGGATTAGTATCTGAACAATTGAAGTATCTATTAAGTGTCCAATCCCTGTAGCCCCCATCTCCACCACAGCAATCCAGCTGAAAGAAGGTTTGAAGAAAAAAAGATAAAATTAAAAATAGACTCAGGAATGTTTTCTTTGTCTTTTTTTATTGACATAATGTATTATATTCCAATCAAGGTTATGAACGTCAAAGTGTCATTAAGTGTAGTAATATTTCAGATATTATAAATACAAACAGAGATGAATACCTATACTTTTACAACTTGCCAAACACTATGCATCTAATATTCGACAAAATATCAGGCAAAAATGAAAGACACCCTTCAAAGGAAAGGGTACAGGGTAGAAATTTGGTGACACGACATCTGCTCCTGCGACAATTGCTCCGGTCTTAATATCTCAGAAGGCATATGATTAGAGTTAGGATTGTGATAGAGATTTTGGTTCAGAATAATGTAAATATTACGATTAGGGTTTATTTAGTTTTGGAGGTTAGGTTTTATGTTTTGCTTAATGTGTAGATTTTCCATCGGAGCAATAGTCGCCGGAGCAAATGTCATGGAACCAGAAATTTTCATATTCATTATTTCTAATTATTGACCTTCATAAAGAAAAATAGCATCCATATGATACAACATTAGCTTCTGCACATAATTAGGTGAGACAAAATTCTAATTTCATTTTAGAAACATCTCTAGCAGGAAACGATGTGATGCAAAATAAAATCTGAAAAATTCATTTAATGAATTATGGTAGTGCAAGGTACCAATTCAAAGATAAACCCCCTTTGGGAAATATAATAGCTGAATAGCTGACAATAATGCTAGAATACGATACTATGACGTAAATCTATAAATCAGTGTAGAAAGGGATGCAGGTACCTACCGTTCTTTGTGCGTAATCAATGAAATTGGTAGTATCTCCATCTTCTCTGTAATTCATTATTGCTTGCTCTACTACCTCGTCTACTGCTGTGAAAAACTGCAGGTAGGTGTGGGTGGATGATTTATAGGGGGAAAGATTGGAGAGAAAGAGGAATAGTGGGAGAGATAGAGATGGAAAGAGAGCAGATGGAAGGAATGTGAAATAGGGAGGGGGGCAGAAACAGAAAAGATGCAAGATATGATTAGAAGAGAGCACAGTTGAAGAATATTTTTAAGGAAATATGAATATTGAAGAAAGCAAGAGATATGGAGGGAGAAAGGAGAGAGAACAGAAGAGAGAGAGAGAGATGACAAATGAAAGAAACACATATATATGTATATATAATAAATAACGGGAGAGATGGATTTTATAATAAATGCAGATTGTGCTATTTCAATATGAAATCTCATACAAACAGTTTAAACATATATAGTTCCATCTCACATTGGCTGACTGTCATACGAGAGGAGAAAGTTTTGATTCACAATACATTTCCATGACAAGGTCATCAATTAATACAAATTGTATCATGTTCATTTCTTTCATTTCTACTAATATGGTGGCAGGGGTGGGATTACCACCCATGCTATCAAAAAATCCTGCTTTAATCAAACTAGAGAATTTTATAAGAAAGCAAATTTCATCCCCCTCATGAAGAAAAGTATTAATGAGAGACAATCTTACTTGAGTATTTTTTTTCTAAACTATTTACTTACTCTTAAAGCTCTTTTTGTAGTATTATTCAATAACTTGCATTATAAATCTACATATTTTTAGACTAATTTACCAACTGAATAAAGAGAAATAACAATAATAATTATACCAGTAATAACTCTTTCCACTTATCCACACTACAGAATTTATATCAGATCATGAAAGGTGGCGCTATACGTAAATAATATTTAGAGTCATTAACCAAACTAAAGGTAGAATTACTTGTGTATAATAAGATAAAGCGCATATTAAATATCAAGTAGATTACACAATTTCTTGTCAGGAGCAGGGTGTAATATTGATTATACTGGGGTATACAAAAAAACACATCATTTTGCCTGGAGGTGCAGTGTTCACTCGGCACTTCCTCAACTCAATAAACAAATCTACACCAATATTGACAGTAAAATTTAATTTTATATAATATTGTTTTAATATTTGTTTGGGCCAACAAGAAAAATGTAATCATATTAATGAAACCCTCCCTTTTAATGAAGTCTCAACCTTTTCTTAACTGCAGAGGAAATATTTTAGTCCAACATCAAGTTTAATTAATCAAATTTAAGCATAAGTTGTCCCCAACACTGTAAAGCTTATGAAACCTGATGAAAAACCACTGATAAATTTTGTTTGCACAATGATTGCTGAAATGTTTATTTTGATTGATTGCTTCATTTAAATAAGCCTAATTTAACTTTAAACCTACCTGTCCACTGAAAGCAAAAGCCAGAATACCAGCTGTAACTTCTAAGATGAAGATGAGGATCATTGAAAGATAAAACTGCAAAATAAAAGTAGAAACAAAATATGAAGACAAAAATAAGGATGAATAAAGATCAGACAGTGGGTGTATATGGTTGGTTTGGTGCTTTGCTTTTAACCTCTGGGATTTCATCTTACTACAACAATAGTTCATTCAGTTTTGCTGCCCTTTGTATACTACATCAAATTTTCCCTCATCGTCGTACCTATTTCCTTTTTTTTGTAATATGATATTTATGCTTGTTACTTTGTATTTTTTTGTTTCCTACTTCATCCCAATAAAACATAAGAGAAAAAATGTATAAAGATAGATGTACATGTATTCCATATCAAGCAAAATGACACCTGCCTTTTGCATGAATAAATATGATTAAAAAGTATGATATGAAATTCTTCTATTCACATCATGAGGGACTTGCCTTCCTCACTCAGTGGTTTTTCAAACATCTGACAGAGTATATATATGAAAAACCATGCATATAATTCCCAATCCAACACAAATGGACAGGTGAATGGGGCAATTTGGAAAGCACGTAGGTATCTAGACAAGCAGACCTAGCCTTTTGAAGAGCTATTCACAGGAAAAAAGGAGTGGTGTCTGTGTGATAGCACAAGAAATTCAGCATCTTTATTTTGTTTTCACACATCTGACAAATGGAGATTGACTATATTTGTCTATCTCCAACTGTGTAAGTTTGATATGAAACACCAATCAAGGTTTTACAATAGTATAATGTATATGGTCAGTCTGGTTTCATGATACGCTATGGGAGGGTTATCTTTATGTACATACAGGGTAATTTTGCCCAAGCATGATTTTTTGGGACAGTAATCTGTTAGACTTCAGAGAAATTTGAATTAGAAGAGGTAAATTGTTTTGTTTTTTTTGCAAATCGTGGTCTAAAAAATGCTAAAATTTTGGCAAATATCCAACTTCTTTGGAAGGTTGTATATATTGTTAATTTCTTCAAGTAATTAAGCACTTTGTGCCAAAACTAAATGCTTACTCACTTTTCTTGGCTTATAATTTAAACAAGATGACCATTATACCAATCAATATATGTATCGTACATCATTTTGGAAAGTTATGTTGTTTCAAACAGTATCAAACAAATCACAAATATACATAGAAGCTAAGAAAAAATATTACACAACTCCACACCACTTAATTGGTAAACATATTAATGAAACTATATCAAAAATATATAGTGGTAATTGGTGTTTTACTTGATAGCTAAGAAAGTGTAAATGCTTGTTCGTAAGCAACCTAAGGACTAAATATGTAAGGTCCGCCATGGACTATGTGTATATTATGTGAGGTGAAATAAATATTTCTCCTATAAAATATGCAGCTTTCGATTCATCACCCTCATCATCATCATCACATCCTGCATTACCAATGCCCCCCCCTCCCCACCACAATCGTCATCATTCTGTTAGGATACTTACAAAAGTAAGAAGACAGCAGTTCTCTCTTAGGGCACCAACAATCCCAGCAAAGTTAAGAATGATACCAAGACCTCCAACAACGATCATGACAATGGCTGGATCGGTGAAGAAGTCGAGATATGATGTGACCTTCACATTATCTCCTCTTTCCACCAGGGCCCAGATTCCTATACCAGTTACACACCAACATACCAGCTGATCAGGACAAAACAAATGTAGAATTAGGAGTAAATTTATGATCATTATTTTTCTTGCATTTGCTCATTTCTGCACAATATTAAGAAAAACAGACCCGGATTGAACAGTCGAAGAATTATATGGTGCTTAATTGGATGTGACAGATCAATCTTCTTCATCTTCTCTTCTTTTACTTTGACCCTTTGGTAGCCTATGATCCTTCTTTTCCATTCTTTCATTTAATTTTCTCTCTCTATTTCTACTTTTTCTTCTGACCATACATTAGTCGATTTGTCATTTTCCGAATCTAGAAATGTTCTTTCCGATGAAGTTTTTTTCTTGATTCATGTTCCTATGGGGTCCTAGAACAAATTCAGCTTGGTTGCCCAAAGTTGCCGTTTGGGCAATTTTGCTAATTTGCATAAATCCAAAATGGCCGCCAGATGCCATCTTGAAAATCTAACATGTGAACCCCTTTCCACAAAATGATGAGTAATGACTCGTTTTAGGGGTTTAGAGATGTGTAGAACCGATTTCTGGAATCATTTTTGGAATATAAGGTCATCTTCAGGTCAAATCCAAGATGGCCGCCAGATGCCATCTTGAAAAATTAAAGTTGAACCCCTTTCCCCAGAATGATGAGTAATACCTTTGTTTAGGGGTTTTGGGGTGTGTAGAATCCATTTATGCTGTCTATTTTGCTATATAATGTCATCTTCAGGTCAAATCCAAGATGGCCGCCATATGACGCCATCTTGAAAAATCAATTATTTAACCCTTTGCCTCAGAATCCTGAATAATAACTCTATTCATGAGTCATTTGGTATGTTTTTTCAATTCATGCTGTAATTTTGCCTAAAAGGATAATCTTCAGATCAAATCCAAGATGGCCGCCAACCGCGATCTTGAAAAAATTACTTTCCGAGGCTTATGCGTGTAAGAGCTAATGTAAAGGGATTTCAGTAAGAATACCCATTTCTTGTATTAATTCTCAATTTTTAGTATAAGGGGAAGTCACATCTGAGATGTCAGTTTTCGACATTAACTGCTCACCTTAGAATGAATCCTCTTTATGTTTGGGCTATGATCCATTTTGCGTGCATTTTTATTTGTTTTTAATGTCCATCCATACTTTTGTACTAAAGAGGCTTTAGAGTCTTATTTGAATTTGAAAGTGTTTTCTCAATATTCTTTTCTAAATCAATGTGTCCAATGATTGGTAGGCATCAGTTCCCCTTAAAAGACGATGGTGTAGCGCTACATGTAGGTCTTACAATTTCGAGAGTGACTGTAGAGCTCCACTCTAGAGTGGCAGTATCTATAGCAAATTTGTAGAGATGAAGGAGGATGGCGCTGAGACAGGTTTAGATAGAGATGCTGCCCTAGCCTTCCTCCTAGGTCTTTGGTCTGCCAATTTAGCATTTCGGTTATTTTCTGACGTCTTGACCCTTGTACTTAGTAGCTCTCCATAGAATGGCGACTATCATCTACATCTTCACAAGTGTTCTTGTCTATGCCGGCAAGTTTTATGTCACATTTGCAGGTGTCTCTATAACGGAGGTGTGATCTACCGATGGGGGTGAGACCAATCACACAGCTCACCTTACCTTGGCGAATCCAAGAAGGGATTCGCCAAGGTTTCATGCGGCGAACATGCCCCAACCACTTAAGGTGCCTTTGACTAAGGAGCGAGAATAAGCTGAGGATACCAGCACTTACGCTGAAGGGCGTCTGTATTTTTCACTTTGTCCTGCCATTTAATGTGCATGATACGTCCGAGGCAGCTGACATGGAAGGTGTTTGGCCACTTTTCTCGGTCGGCGTACGTTTTCAAGGACTTACTTCCGTACAGGAGCTTGGCCATGAATGACAGATTTTACTATCCCGGTGCTTATATACTTGTCCAGTGAAAGGGAGCTACATGTATGTACTCGATCCAAGGTAGGTGAGGAGTCCACCACGAACAGACGAGTGCGTGCTATTGATATAGATATCTGGAGGACATTCAGTGTCTTGAGTCGATCAGGATTTCTGTCTCACAGGCTGATGGGTGATCCAAACTCCTTACATGCACAGGACAGGTAGCTGTTATGTATGACTAGGTCTTGTACTCTCACCTCTTGAGAGGCAGGGGCGACATCGTTTCCGTACAACATTTCACGAATGAGATCCATCCTGACCATAGAACAGTCTTGGGGGAGCCTATCTTCTGCAGGAGGCTAAATAGTGCACTCCTGCTGACCAAGTCAATGGCTCTTGTCAGGAGGAAAAGTCCAATGATAATTATAAAGAAAGTTCATTAGTTAACTATTTTTTTGAAAAAATACGGATAAATCACTTTTTAATTCAAATAATACTTTAAAGTCCTTTCACTGGAAAAGTATGGTTGGACAGAAAAAAAAAAAAAAAGATTAGAACTCCCGAAATCATAGCCCAAACCTTGAATGGTTTCATTCTAAAGTAAGCGGTTAAAGACGAAATCTATCAACCATCTGACCATCTTAGACGTGACTTGACCTCGAACTAAAAATGGAGTAATTAAAAGAAATGAATCATTCTCGCTGAAATCCCCTTACATGAGCTCCCATACATAATAGTAACCTTATGAGGGAGAGTACTTCTTCAAGGTTCGATAGTCTCGGGAAATATATATTTTTTCTTAATAGGCCTATGGCGTTTAGCGGCCATGTTCGATTATTTTGTGTAGACATAATATATATGCAGCAGATTAGCTTTGCATCCCTCTCCCTATCTCTATTTTTCTTTCTATATTCTAGGCAGTTGTCATCGTACTATTGTCCACCCTCATGTACCGTCCTGTGTTGTGTTGTGTCGTGTATTGTCTTTTGTCTCTGAATTTCACAATCCTGTATATAAGATTTTTTTTGCCCCTTTCGTTATCTTCATGTATTCCTTTACGTATATTTTAATATTTTTTCTATCCTAACTTTTTGAGGGGTTCACATTTTACAAGCTTTGCTTTTCAGTGGACCCCTCCATTCTTCTCATGATATATGATTATATTGATTAAATTATATTTAATTATATTGATTATATTGATTTAAATTTGACATGCATGTTAATTTATATTTGAATCACTTATTGAATATGTATATTATTTATTTAATGTTGAATTTTGTTCATGCTTTTATTTGAATTGAATTGATTTATCATGTAATTATTTGTATTATGTTGAAGAATGAAAATAAATTGAATTGAATTGAATTGAATTGAATTTTGACCTGGAGATGATCATATATTGTAAAATTATTTACAGAAATGGAATCAACATACCAAATAACTCAGGAAAAGAGGGATTATTCATGACTCTGGGACAAAAACGTGAGAATTAATAAAAGAAATGAGTATTCTTATACTGAAATCCCTTTACATTAGCCTTTACACGTAAGCCACGGAAGGTAATTTTTCAAGATGGCTGTTGGCGGCCATATTGGATTTGATCTGAAGATTATCCTTTATGCAAAATTACAGCATAAATTGAATGAACATACCAGAGTTATTATTCATGATTCTGGGGCAAAGGGTTCAAAAGTTGATATTTCAAGATGGCGTCATATGGCGGCCATATTGGATTTGACCCGAAGATAACATTATATTGCAAAAAAGAAAGCAGAAATGGATTCTACACACCCCAAAACCCCTAAACAGAGGTATTACTCGTCATTCTGGGGCAAGGGGATCAAAAGTCAATTTTTTAAGATGGCATCTGGCGCCATCTTAGATTTGACCTGAAGATGACCTTTTATTGCAAAAATGATTCCAAAAATCGGTTCACACATCTAAACCCCTAAAACGAGTCATTACTCATCATTTTGTGGAAAGGGGTTCAAAAGTTAGGTTTTAAAGATGGCATCTGGCGGCCATTTTGGATTTATGCAAATTAGCAAAATTGCCCAAACGGCAACTTTGGGCAACCAAGCTGAATTTGTTCTAGGACCCCATAGGAACACGAATCAAGAAAAAAACTTCATCGGAAAGAACATTTCTAGGTTGGTGTATTGAGCCTATGGGACTGTCAAATCGACTACATGTATATCTCATTCCTTCTAAAAAGTTCAATATTTTTTTTCTATTTGATCCTCTTCTTTATTATATTTCTTCTCTTTTTCTATCTTTCTTCTGATCCTTTAAAAAAAAATTAATGTCTTCCACACCATTCATCGATAAATTACTTCTCCTTTTCTACTTTTTCAGAAATCTGCGCTCCATCTTTATACTTTTTCAAAGAAAAACTTCACTCATAACTATATCTGTTGTTGATTGGTTTTTAACGGTGCTCCAATTGAAAAAAATATATATGCACCGATCAAAATTATCTTATCCTATCACTTTAATGTTTTTTATTTTCAGAAGATAAGGCCTTAGTTATATATTTTAAGATATTAGATCTGTCACTGTAGGCTATGTTACTATCAATATAAATAAATTATCCTGACCAAATTAATGGATTCATTAGTCCAATGTCACTTCGAACATTAGCTGGTTTGACTTTCTAAAGACTCACTTCTAATTTCATGCTTCGCTTCTTTACAACAGAGCAAAACGCTGATTAACAATGCTATGTTGCTGAATTGCTTCTATGGGAAAGTGCATGTGTTAGATTAGAAATGAAATATGCATGTACATTGGAGCACAATTCAATCAACTAACACTATAGGCAGAATACATGTAGCATATATTACCAAGTGCATTTAGAGTTTGCAGACTAGAATAAATCCTATAATAGGCCTATGTATTTCTTTTTATTTGAATCATGGAGATCTTTATCCCGCCAATTAGACAAGTTGAAAATTAACAGTCACATTTTTAACTCATTACTTATACCATGCTAGAGCAAAAGTATATATCATAACTATGTCAGCTATTAACATTATGAAAAAAAATCATAATGTATGGTTTCAATATGGTTAATACAACGTTTTCATAGTCATTTAGCAATTCATGTATTAAAATGAAAGAAATATAAGTTTATGTTATTAAACTGCTTTTGCTCCCCTAGAAACATAATATATAAGCACAACATCCTGACTTATTATTGATCCTTCTGAGTATCGTAGAAGTAGAAGTATTAAAAACATCAGAAAATTGCTTTTTTTAAAACTATTTTGGAAAACATTTTAAATCAGTTAACATTTTTGTAATGTGACAGGAGTAAATGTCATATAAATGATTTTAACAAATCTTCTTGATAGCACCTTATTGAAATATAATACAATCATTAGATTAGGCCTATGTGCTAACTTGAAAATACTAGGCCTATATAGTGAGAATTAACAACATACTTTTGAATTTTTTTTGTGTTATATGAAATGTGGAACATTTACTACATACAATGTACCTCCAAATTGTAAGCCTAGAATAGAAAGTGGAGTATATGATGATGTACGTAAACACTGCTTATGTGATCATGCTCAATTCAATGGTAATACAACACTATTATTGTCATTCAACATAGCACATTCATGTACTATTTTCCTCCACTTTCTCTGTAATTGTCTCTCAGATCTACCATTCTCAAACAGTATGTGTAAAACTAAAAGTCTCAGTTTCTTACCCAAAAGAGAAAGCTGAGAACATATAGCGTATACTTCACACACGGGTTGATGACATTATTTGGTACACGCTCCGGCGACACCATTTTGAACAGCTATCTGGACAGCAGATGGTTAGAGGTGCGCTGGTATTAAGTCTTCTAGCTACTACCAGTAATCAACAGCTATCTAACGTAGATAACGACACCTGTTACAGGCGAGAAACACTTTCACTCGATCCTGTCCTACATCGTTCAACTCAATGCGGGACACCTGTACACAGTATTAAACACTGGTTTTTTCTATACGATTTTGAAGCCATGCACTGTTACAGTCCCCGCTTCAACAAATGACAATAGACTTCGATGCCACCGCCCAACAATTGGTACTCTTTCTTGAGTCAACACACCTCTCAAGGGGGCATGAAGCGTCTTCGATAGGGTCAACTGGTTTCCAATTCAAAGGCTTCGGCTCTAGTGAATTGTGAAATGATTGTGTCTAAGCACCGAACCGTATCATTGCACAATAGACCGGGACAATAGAGCAAACGAAACAAGAGGGAAAGAGAGAGAGAGAGGTTATTGTCGAATGGAAGGTTGGGTCTACTCAATTTTTGTTCCAGAGGCGGAACTGCACCGGATAGAGTTTTGAGAAAGCGAGGGCAAAAGTCGGGTCAGGCTTTCGGTAACATTGAAGGTAATTTGTCACATGAAGGTACTATGTAGGATGTATTCGGGTTTAGTTATGAGTTTGGTATCTGGTTGTTTAAAATAACACAAGACGGGTTGATGAATATGAGCGAATCCCAGAGCGAATAAAGAAAAAAAAATGAAAGAAAGAACGAGAGAAGTGGAAGAGGGGAAAGGGGTAAATAATAAATGAGTGGACAGATCGAAAGAGAGAGGGGGTGGAGAGAAAGGGGAGAGTAATGCGAGACGTTGTTTGTAGTCTGAGATCATTGGAAAGAAAATCAAGTAAGGTGTATGAAACATGAATAGAATAATAGGAAATTATGTATCAAAGGTGATTGAAAATTGAGATGAGCACCATTGGCGGATCCGGGGGGGGGGGGGAGGCACATCCGGCCCGTGCCCCCTTTTGAGAGTCATAGTCAATATTTTAAATGTAAATATGTTGTTTATACAAAAATGTGCCCCCCCCCCTTGAGAGTAACAGCAATTATTTTTAAGTGGAATATGTCGTCCATACTGGCATACACAAGTGAGGACCCTTTTTAGTTTTTTTTTTTTTTTTTTTTTTTTTTTTTTTGCTTGTCAAATTTTCCTAGGAAAAGTGCCTCCCCTTTTTTGGAAAATTCTGGATCCGCCCCTGACTCAGATCGAAGTGTGATGAGATGAGTGTGGTACGTAAATCAAGAAGAGATGAGATAAGCATGGGAGAAGATAGTCCTACAGAAGAGAAATATGTACTAGCAACCACAAAAAAAAGGAATAAAGAAAACAATATCAAGGAGATATAAAGATCCTAAGAAAAGAAACGAAACTTGGGGAGAACAAAAGGAACTGTAAAAGGAATGAGAGAGTGGGTTCAAGGATATGATAGGATAGATAATGAAAATCACACATTTCAGGTAAGGAAATGAGATCTTAAAATATATTACCAATTATTATGTACCCAATACTTCAAAGACGTGTACATCATAATCATGATGACACTGACGCCCCTCCCCCACATTAAATAAAAAGTGTGTTTTTAGATGATTTTCAAACACATCTTTCTCTCCTCTATCCATCCCCCCTCTCCCCTATTCATTACTCTATTTCCTCCACAAGAAAATATAATTTTGTGTTCCCCTTCTCATCCCCTTTTCTCTATACCTCTTTCAACTTCTCTACCCCCTCCCTCTTTCTCTCCTCTATCCATCCCCCCTCTCCCCTATTCATTACTCTATTTCCTCCAAAAGAAAATATAATTTTGTGTTCCCCTTCTCATCCCCTTTTCTCTATACCTCTTTCAACTTCTCTACCCCCTCCCTCTTTCTCTCCTCTATCCATCCCCCCTCTCCCCTATTCATTACTCTATTTCCTCCAAAAGAAAATATAATTTTGTGTTCCCCTTCTCATCCCCTTTTCTCTATACCTCTTTCAACTTCTCTACCCCCTCCCTCTTTCTCTCCTCTATCCACCCCCCTCTCCCCTATTCATTACTCTATTTCCTCCAAAAGAAAATATAATTTTGTGTTCCCCTTCTCATCCCCTTTTCTCTATACCTCTTTCAACTTCTCTACCCCCTCCCTCTTTCTCTCCTCTATCCATCCCCCCTCTCCCCTATTCATTACTCTATTTCCTCAAAAAGAAAATATAATTTTGTGTTCCCCTTCTCATCCCCTTTTCTCTATACCTCTTTCAACTTCTCTACCCCCTCCCTCTTTCTCTCCTCTATCCATCCCCCCTCTCCCCTATTCATTACTCTATTTCCTCCAAAAGAAAATATAATTTTGTGTTCCCCTTCTCATCCCCTTTTCTCTATACCTCTTTCAACTTCTCTACCCCCTCCCTCTTTCTCTCCTCTATCCATCCCCCCTCTCCCCTATTCATTACTCTATTTCCTCCAAAAGAAAATATAATTTTGTGTTCCCCTTCTCATCCCCTTTTCTCTATACCTCTTTCAACTTCTCTACCCCCTCCCTCTTTCTCTCCTCTATCCATCCCCCCTCTCCCCTATTCATTACTCTATTTCCTCCAAAAGAAAATATAATTTTGTGTTCCCCTTCTCATCCCCTTTTCTCTATACCTCTTTCAACTTCTCTATCCCCTCCCTCTTTCTCTCCTCTATCCATCCCCCCTCTCCCCTATTCATTACTCTATTTCCTCCAAAAGAAAATATAATTTTGTGTTCCCCTTCTCATCCCCTTTTCTCTATACCTCTTTCAACTTCTCTACCCCCTCCCTCTTTCTCTCCTCTATCCATCCCCCCTCTCCCCTATTCATTACTCTATTTCCTCCAAAAGAAAATATAATTTTGTGTTCCCCTTCTCATCCCCTTTTCTCTATACCTCTTTCAACTTCTCTACCCCCTCCCTCTTTCTCTCCTCTATCCATCCCCCCTCTCCCCTATTCATTACTCTATTTCCTCCAAAAGAAAATATAATTTTGTGTTCCCCTTCTCATCCCCTTTTCTCTATACCTCTTTCAACTTCTCTACCCCCTCCCTCTTTCTCTCCTCTATCCACCCCCCCTCTCCCCTATTCATTACTCTATTTCCTCCAAAAGAAAATATAATTTTGTGTTCCCCTTCTCATCCCCTTTTCTCTATACCTCTTTCAACTTCTCTACCCCCTCCCTCTTTCTCTCCTCTATCCATCCCCCCTCTCCCCTATTCATTACTCTATTTCCTCAAAAAGAAAATATAATTTTGTGTTCCCCTTCTCATCCCCTTTTCTCTATACCTCTTTCAACTTCTCTACCCCCTCCCTCTTTCTCTCCTTCCCTATCCATCCCCCCTCTCCCCCATTCATTACTCTATTTCCTCCATTAGAAAATATAACTTTTGTGTTCCCCTTCTCGTCACCTTTTCTCTATACCTCTTTTAACTTCTCTACCCCCTCCCTCTTTCTATCCTCTATCCATCCCCCCTCTCCCATATTCATTACTCTATTTCCTCCAAAAGAAAATATAACTTTTGTGTTCCCCTTCTCATCACCTTTTCTCTCTACCTCCCTCTATCCCCCCCCCCCCCTCTCCATCTCCCATTCACTACTCTATTTCATCCATTCCCCCTTTCTCTCTCGTCTGATAGATATGTGAATTATTGAGAGAAGTCGATATCCCTAAAAATATCTGAATAGTTTTCATTTATATTATATTAACAAGGAAATAATTGAAAAACGATAAAAGCTTCAATACTTAACATATTTTTGTTTTCAGTACAGGAATAGTAAATGATTAAATAATAATGAATTATGCAAATAAAGAAGTAGTTCCACTCTCTTTAAAATCTTATTTCCAAAACATATATACAGTCCATGTCCAACAAAAAGTCAACTTAAGAGGTAAATATTTTGTTTTACATTTATCTTCAAAATGTTGGTTTAAACTTTCATTTCAAAGACAGAATCAGTATCTGTGTAATATTCTAATGCTATCATATCAGTTTGAAAGTAAACTTAAAAATTACAAAGGTAAAATTTTAAATCAAATAATTCATAAGCAATTGTGGGATTCTCTAAGTTCAGGTCATTATGAACTTAACATTCACAATATATAATATCAGCTTAGTATTAAACTTGAGGATAAGGTACACAGAAATACAATGAGTACACTTTAAAGATTGCATGTCAATAAGCATTTATTCATCATAAACATTGACAAAAAAGCTGCATTCTCACAAGCAGACTTAATTCATTTTCAAACGATTTGCTCATCCAAAATATCATTTACCTATTGATCAAAGTTCTCAAAACAAAAATTACAGAGTTCCACAAAAATAGTTTCCTCACTGTTATAGATTTGTGTTAATTTCATAAATTTCAATGATATATTCCAACTCCTCAACAGTGGTTCTCAATATAAGTGTGACATGATGCCTTCTTAAATTCTCAAGAAAATTCTTAGGGTAAAAACTTTTCTCTCATTTCTACTTAAATCACAAACTTAAGTGATCATAACTTAAAAATCACACGGCTAATGAAAACATTAAGGGCAATTCTCTAGAATCCTGATAATATTGAATGTTCTGCATGGCATATACACAGAATGAAATAGTACATCATATCATGCATGAATATCTACACCTAAGTCTGTGTTCACATTATGTCATCACAAACTGCCTCAAAGAAATATACATCACAGCAAACATGTGACTCAAGCACACATTACTTCACATATTTTCCACTACATTTCACTTGTAAAAGCATGTTTGGAAATTACTGTTGTATTAAACTACATTGTTCACACACAGCATGCCTGAATTGTTTCTTTTATTATAAGCTGTGTAAAATGCTACGTTTCTGATTATATATTAACATCTGTCATTAAAACTAAGATGGTTACACATATTTGAGTAAATTTTCTGTTTCAGCAATGCAAACGTCATAATGCTGATGGGCGCAAGGATCTTACGCACACCTTGCAAGTTTAACTGCACAATATCAAATAGCATATACATTCATTGCATATTGATATATCACATATTGTCCTTATGTAAACATTCACTCTTTCATAGTACGGCAGATATTGAGAAAATACCAACAAATTGTAGTTGACCGACTCGATCTGTAGGATATCAAGAGATGTTGCCAAACTGAGACAGACGTACGCACTCTAAAGAAGATTCGCAATGTTTGTTTAGATTTCAATAAAACATGTGAAATTTAAGTTTAGCTTATTTTTCATCAAAACAATGAAATACAGAACCAATATAAAGAGAACATAATGCTTCAAGGAAAATACTTTTTCAGAAAAATTTTCATGGAATCCAAGAGCAACAGATGGAGTGGAAGACATGCAAAAATATGTATATATATCTATCCTAAAATCAAAATATACTCTGAAACATATATATCGACATCATTCCCTTGCATCTCCAGAGATCTAAATATCTAAATGAAGAAGCACAGAATTGCTTTCATTTAAAATGATTTATATCTACCACTACTGGAATGACTTTACATACAAATATAAAAAAAATACCCAAAAGGATTCACAGACTTGTTCAGGTGTATAAGCTTAAGTTGAAATATACAACTAGCCTATGCATAATTATAAAGATGAATATAATTATTAACTCTTTTCACCTATTTAATGCACAGATTGCACATTCCTTTGTTCGAAAGACCACTAAACCATTCTGAGTTTAAGAAAATAATCTGAAGTTTGACTATTGCAAGCTCATTTTGATAAAATGTTCATTTTCAAAACCGTTTAACTACACACTATATTCAGAAATGATGTTTCTTTCATATTTCAAAGCAAAATTAACCCTATTTTTTCAGTCTAAAATATTGGGACATCTGATTAATAATTACTACTTTTCACCTTTACTGGTGTATTAGAAAAGCTGAAATGATCAGAATTCTTAAAAGAAAAGTTTATGAAATAATGATCAGTAGCGATGTCAGAATGTTGGGGGGGGGGGCATTACATTAACAAAGCATCAATACCATTGTATATCAACATTATGTTCTATTCAGAGATAATCATTAAAATGAAGAAAAAAAGTATGATAAATTATGAAAATCAGATTCCAAGAAAATGTCAAAATTACCTCCTCAGAAATAGATAAATGCACAAAGAGAGTACAGAATATTTCCATACAATGCAATTTTGGCCATTATAGAACATAAATACATGCCTCACCATATGAGAACACTATGAAAAAAGTGGCTGAGATTTGTCATATCATATAAGACCAAAGTTTAAATTAACAATGGAATCATCAAACGAGACAACAATAATTTAACATACAATTGTATAAATGTCAGAAAATGAATATGAACACATCTCTATTTCAAGGGGGTAATGCGTCCATGATCATTACAAATAAAATGATAAACAAGGTAATTCCAAACTTATAAATGCTATGAATTATATACAAGAAACATACATTTCTGAGTTGATCTCTTTATAAGTATTTACATCCCACTGTAATATTGAAAATAAACAGGAGTACATACAAAACATAACTAATTGCAATCAAACAAACATAATGAAAGATTGCTGGTAGTACTGGTGATGATTAACAGGTAAAAATATATAACTACACAACAATCACTTCACTCTAATTTCATATAACCCTTTTGTCATATTTCTAATAAATAACAAAAAGAGAAGGTAAAGATTTTTACGACAAAATACATTAAACAGCACCTTTTGATATTCTGAAACAAATTCTTTAAATGTAATAGAGGTGGAACACTTCATGATTTAAAAAAATTGTAGGATTAGTTACGAACCCCCCAAAACCCTTGTTGATGTACATAACTTTCTGAGGACTATCTTTATAAGAGCGACTCCTCAAATTGGCAACCATTATAAATTTTACCATCCTCCATAACTAAAAAATACAATCATAAAAATTATTACATAAATGCCCAAATGTTGCCAATTTAGAAAGTGTAATGATTCTTTTAGGATAAATGGCTAGTATTCAAGAACGCCATGGTATTCTTCATTATATATCAATGTAATTAAACACACAGAGAGATCGCACAAACTAAAAGAAATAAAATATTGGGAGAAATGATGAATGGGTCAAAGTATTATCTATAACTAAATACAGGTTAATGGTAAGTGGCAGTATTCAAATCATTGCATACTCTTCTCTTAGGACAGGCTACTACTGTATGCATATCAATAAAAAGGATCAGCCTATGTTCAACAGATGTATTTGACATTTTTTAAATTCAATTATGCTTAATTTTGCATTTGGATCTATAGGTGATGCTCACCTATAATAATTTCAATGCCTAATCTAATTGTAATATAATAGCTGGATTTGTATAGCGCCGTTGCATGGTTATACAAAGCGCAACTATTATTACTCCAGCTTTCAGTTGAGCTACCACTTTTTCAACAGTGCTCAGTGCAAGCTGACTAAAACATACTGACCACCCCACATCTACAACATTTGAGAAATGTCTGAGCTTTAATGAGAACCTTAATTTTCACTTGCAACTCTCTCTGTGACAATGTGATTTAAAAATAATATTATCACATTGTGACATGGATCTTACAATGGCTTTCATTTTTTTTAATGTTTTTTTTATTTTTTATATCAAATCCTTTTTAAAAATCAGACCACAGCCAATGCATAAAAAACTAATATCATGATCATTCTTTCCCTGTCATTGCACCTACCGTCCTCAAGAAAGTCCTAAACCATATTTAGAATGCTCTATCAATGAAAATATTTAAACATTTTTGAGACTTACTTTCTAATCAGTAATACCCAGGAGATGCACACTTTAGTTTATTTTTAATTTTCATTAAAAATAATTAAAATAGTTGGGTTTAATTATTATGTATTAGGGAATTTGTTAACCAGTCCATCGGTGGGCATCTAAACACCTGTAATAAAGTACCTTATGAATGTTGCTTTCACTTACCTATAATTAATGTTACTCTTATTATTATTATAATTATTATTCTGAAATAAAAATGTGGAGATAAAATGAAATTCCAAATAGATAATTTGAATGGCACAATTGTCTTCAAATAATTGCAGTTATTCTTCATTATGTGCATGTAAGCATTTGAATAGATTTCATTATTGATAAAGTAATCCTTGCACAATCATTATTTCAATAATATTCTAACCAGCAAGTTAAGGCAATGTCATACAAATAAAACCATGCCTTACCTGAAACTTGTTCACATAGCATTACAAGATAAATAGACCAAATGTATACAGTACTGGCCAAAAGTTTGGGGCCACCCTCATATTTAAAAGAAAATCATACAAAACACTGCATTCTGCATTCATTGAATGTATTGATATTGAATGGGTTATGACAGTTCCACCATATCACATAAGCATTTTTCCAACCAGTTTTGATTGCACTTTTGTCAAACCTCAATCAGTTTTCACAATATATTCAAATTTAGTGCATAAATTTTGCCGAACTCGTAAAAAATATTGAAAGTATAATGGTGTGTAACACAGAAGCTACTGGGAATCTGAGGAGATCTGTCGCATTTGAAAGTAATTTCAGGATAAGATTACCCACATTCAATTGAATATATCGTGACTGATAGCTAAAGTTGAAGAAAGATATCATTTACTAGTGGAAAATCTATTTCAAGAAGATAATAACCAAATCTATTTTTAAAGGGATTTTCCAAGGACTGTATAAGGACTGATCAGAGTACTGAGGTTTCAGCAAACCCAAATTTCAGAAGTTTCTAATATCCCCACCCCTGAAAAAAAAAAACTTTATACTTCAACATGTACAGACCCTGCTTCCTCAATTTATTCAATAAAATAAATAAATGCACAGACAGCAGGTACAAATATTTCCAATACCGTGCAGCATCTGATATAAGTATCTAATTGCTTTTGTACCTGGGCAATTATAGCGCTTGGCAAAAGTTCGTCACAGAGGGCAGTAGACAAGGGAAATTGGTAGAGGCTAATCTTGCATGTGGCATGGATCTTTTGATATGACGCAAACAAAATGGTAATATATATCTGAGACTAGCGATCATCGAAAGGGACTTTCATAGCTGAAAAAAAACCGGATTTGTTTATTTTTACCAATCTTTTTCCATTTTTATGGCTTAAAAAAAATTGGGGGGGGGGGGGGAGGGAAATAACTCTTAGCCCATGTATAATTTGTAGATGTCAAGTACAAACAATGATAAAGCTGACAGTTGAGAGGCCAATCTCTCATGCAAGCAATATTTTTTTTCAGTAATTGGTATTCATGTTTTTGATTGATTACAAGTATCATAGACAGTTTACAATCAATCGACTGACACAAGTATACTGGAACAGTCATGCCACAATTAGGATATATCCTCTAACAGTTATAAATAATTTCCATTTTCACTGGTTCTTTTCTGTCTGTTTCGGAGCTTCCTTGTAGAGTCCATTTTCTTTGACATACTTGACAACAGGTTCAGGGATGAGATACTTAACACTCTTGTCTCTTCTTAGGGCAGTCCTAAAATATAAATTAAAAAAATAACATTATTAGAATGATTATGATACAGAAAATGTAAATCCTTAATGATACCTTGTACCATGGCTTTGAGAAAAAAAAATTGAATATTGCCAGAGCCGAAATGTTTTTTCACACAGTTTACATTCATAAATGCCTACTCCAATCCCCTTCCACAAATTAGCATTAAATAATGAAGAGGAAAGAGAGAGAGAGAGAAAGAGAAAGACAGACAGTCAGACAGACAGATAGATAGATAGATAGTGACTGAGAGAGAGAGAGAGACAAGAAAAAGAAGGAAGGGGTTACATCTTCCATTTTAAAGGAGAATAAAGGTTAAAATACATGTTTGGGGCCTCTCACAGCCTTTTAACTTGACTTAACACATGTAATGTCTTATTTCACATATTTGAAAAAATCTTACTTGAAATCAAACGAGTGCTACAATCTTATGTGAAGCTGTATGCTGCCATTTTGTTTGGACTTCCAGAGTGTGACATTTTTGCGCTCTATGTGTGTGATTGGCTATACTGTGGCCTACTTTCACTATTAAAACCATACGATAAACTCAACACTTAAAAATATTTTCAGTCGTATTTTCCAAATGAACTAAAAATGTTTTTAGCCTATCCTTATATAATTTTTTTTTTCAAATGGTTAAATTTTACATTTCAATTCTCGCTACCCCAAATAGGAACAAAAATCTCATAATGCGCGAGACGAGATAATTTTCACTTCGTCGGGTCGTCATCACCACTTCCGGTTCAGAGTTATGCTCGCGCGAGGTTCGCGATACTGAGTTTTCCACCACGCTGAAATCGATGCCAATCAGCGTAATATGTACAGATTATAATACGTTTTATCTAATTTGGTCAGTTTTGATTCCATTTGAATTATAAATAGAAATAAAAAATATATTTCACATGAAAATGTGAAAGAGAGGGTTGTGATCACGAACTTTCCGAGCGAAAGCGACGTTGTGTTGTTGTGCATGACGGCACTGTTGATCTGAATGGCAAAACAGTGCATTGGACTTCCGATCAGGAAGTTGTAATACCGAAAAGCTATCCCATAATGCAATGCGCGTTACAGGGATTTTCCCGGATCTCGGCGAAATCGCTATTTGGGGTAGCGAGAATTGTTTAAGAGCATAAATAACATCAGAATTTTCATATCATCAAATTGATCATCAAGCCATCACATACTCAGCTGCGGATTGCGTGTTTTGCTAGTCTACTGCCGCAAACACTATTTCATTGTTCATTCTCTCCCGTACTGTCTGGATCAATTTGAGGGTTTTACTTATAGATTTTCACCTCAGCGTTTTATTTCATCATCATATTTCATATACCATTGGTAAGCTCTCTTCATTTGTTACTTTAAAGTTTTGCGCATGTCCTCCTAGTATTTCATCAGGCTGGAAATGGTCACTACAAATCACATGATGCCGCCTGTATTTGTATGATGATTTGAAGAATTTTTTCAATTTTTATCGCCTCAATCCACTTATGAAAAAGTTCCTTGATTCTGTCTTGGTTTGGAAGAGGATGAAAGGTTTATCCCCCACTCGTTTTTCCACTTTTGTTCGTACACCCGAAGGCCTGGCAGTACGGCATGATCTTGAATGCTAGCGAAAGATCATATGCCTATTAATTGCGGCATACATAATTACGTACAGGATACAGGTTGAGCATTTCACAAGTAGAGCACGATTTTGACATATCTTCGCTGGGGGTCGCTGGAATCCAAGAAAAAATGGCAGCCTGCTAAAGACTGAATACGCATCTCATAGCAGACGATGATTGAATTTTAAAAGTTGAATAACTTTATTATTTGGGGGCCTACAGACCTGCCTGATACATCAAATTGTAGGTAATAATGTTCTATATTTGATATTATTATTAATGTAAATATGCAAAACCTTCATTCTCCTTTAAATATTCTTTGACTCTGTAACAAGAAGATTTGCAATACATTGAAAATATGGCAATTACATAACTACATTATTGTTTGTATGTTCAATTTGTTCAGCAGCCTCACTGTCAACTATCAATCAAAACTAATGCTTGAAATTCACAACTAATATTGAAAGTATTTCTGTTACGAGACCTTGGTATGGTTTTTCCAGGTACTACAGAACTGAATCAAATCTTACCTTATCTTGGTTGAGCTTATTTCATTGCTGATCCATTCTGTTACTATATGAATGTTGTTCTGAAATAAAATTAAACAATAAACAAAGATGTAATTTATCAAAAGCATTCAGTCCACAAAATACAAATGTAAATATGTCACTGCCTTGTTGATATCCCAAGTGCAAGGGTTCACCCTAAAACATTCATGATTGGAAATATAAGGCAAGGTGTATTAATTCACTTACCAAACTTAATAATTTAAATTGATGGAGTACTGTCTGGCTAATACAGAATTAGCTTTAATGTTAAAGAGAAACAAGCATGGATAGAAAGAAAGGCAATCTATTTGAATAAAAAAATCATAATGCTAAAAGTAAGTTCTTGCACTAAGAACAAATGGCTTAAGGTTATTTGTGGTTCTGTAATGATGAATTAACAGGATGGAAAATTGAATCTAGCTCTACAATATAAAGCAAAAACTTTTATCGGCTATGAGGTCATACTATACAGTCATTTCACTGAAAACTACTTGATCAAATACAATAATCTAACAATCTGATGTGCATTTTACAAACAAACAAAAGTTCAAATATAGGAAAATTAGAGAAGTATAAAGAAAAAAGTAATACTCACTGAATATTTGAATAAAAGATCTGATTCATAGATGAACTTGTACGGGTCTGAACCACTCCTTGTAATAACCACTAGACCATGCTTTCCAACAATAGTCTCCATCTGTAATCAAATCACATTCAATAGAAAAAGGTCAAACCAATAATTGCACCAAGATTCAATGCCCAGGCGACTAAAATTCTAAATAACAACTGTCGCTACAATACTTTTAGATTTAAATTTTCATGAGTGTGAAAAAATGGAATTGTGGCATTCAATTACAATTTGTACTACCATCAAATGATCTGGTATAAAAGCAAATACAATGCAGTGATAGCTCAATTCTTGTAGAGCTCCCTCTTGTGGTGATTTACATCACATGGTCATTGCGTCAACTGACATCATTTCTGAGAAATCGATGGGGGATTGACCATATTGTTTGGTGAAGCAGAACCTGGCATGCAGTGAAAGGCTAAATTCACATTTTATTATTTCTGCCATTTTGTCATTATTTTAATACATTTGTTTTCCTATCATTTGATTAGGTCATGTACATCTATCGCTCTCTCTCCCTCCCTATCTATTCAGTTTATTCATTTATTTGACTACATATCAATTAATTAACCTGAAATATATCCATCTATAGATCTAAAATAAACTAACAAACTATCATTCTTTATCTAGTGTCTCATCTTGTGTGTTCATACATTTGTTTGCATATTCATTAATCTACATGTACTTTATAATATATATCCTTCACTTCTTTATTTTTAGGGGGTGGTAAGTATGAATTATATCAATTCTAACATGTATCTCTCTGTAAGTATGAACAAATACCCTTTTATCCTTTATAACCTTTAAACATTTATTTCCTTTCAGTTTTTTTTTTCAAATGGCCATCATTTATTCAATGATCATTTCTATGATACATGTTGAATTTTAAAGAAATCTTCTTCTTTCCATCAAGATTATGGTAAAACATGTCAAATATTTAAGAACTCACATCTTCCTGTGACCATAAATCTGGTACAGCAAAGGATTCCAAAAGGTCTGCCCCACATAGCAGCTTGACCTCTACACCTGATTGGTTAGCACTAGTATTGAGGTTTGGAGCACCATATGCATCTTCTACTTCTGTGCCTAAAAGAAGAGAACAAAAAATTAGTAACATAATTCCTTAAAACAATAACAGAAACGAAACTGAAATTCATAAATATTCTGACAGTTCACAAAATTGTCCCTTCAATAAAAGGAAGTCTGGGATAGGCAACTACCAAAAACAACAGACACAATCATATACAAATAACCAACGATAGACACAAAAAAAACATTTAAAGAAACACAGGGAAAAGTAGAACATTTTTTTGCATTGTTTTTTTTATTTGAAAAATGATATGTTATAATTAGGTTGAGGGAAAAGGTACATGTGGGTAGGTAATGAAATTAAAACTGATTAGAAAAAAAAGGGGGAAAAAAGAAAAGACGACAGTCACTCTATAGTCATTATATTAGAAAGGTAGGTAGAAGAATCAAATATATATTATATAGATTAGATTAGATAGATGAATAGACAGAGTGATAGATAGATAGATAGATAACAGATTATACAATATAGTCTGGGGAATCAAATCAAGAAATCAAATCAAATACATGCTCAAGACGCATTTTACTTGAGGAAAATATGAATCCTTGTTCTTTTGACAGCTACTTGTCAAAAGACACATGAAAAGTAAGACCTTATATATTCAGGAGAATGAAGGAGGATAACCTGTTACTGAAAATGGAGTTTGACTGAAATGCTTCTTGAAATAAATAATAATTGAGCAAGTTGCATTACTACCTACTGGGCTAAATTGGGCTTCACCTTTGCAAAGTGAATGACTATGAATTATTATTTATTAATGTTTATCGATTTCACTTTAATTATTGTACAACATGCACAACAAAAAATCAAACCAAAAATACTGCAAATCACTACAACTCATCCTAACAATCTATTTTATCTGCAAAATAATAACCAGTAATGTAGACAGGCATAGTGTCAATTCTGAGATGAAAACCTTTGACCAATATTGGCTCCTTTAAAGTTTATCATGATGTATAAGCACCATTAATACCACCTATAGGAAATTCAGAGAGTACCAGCAAAATATTTCTTTTTAATATAGGCATATTATATTACTTCTTCTAATACCAACCAGTATACATGTAGCTATCAAAATATATACCGCCCATGTAATACATACTTCATCCCAAGTAGACTACTGTCAATGTCCGTTATATAAATTGTTTATTAATTATGATCTGAGAAATGAAGGTTCTGGTATGTAATTATAACTTGGGTATTTAAAAAAATACTTCCGTAAACTTAATTGAAGTTAGTGAGATTATTGCTTTGTGAGATAAACGACAGAATGGAATGTACAATTAAAAGTAACTGCAATTCAAAGACAAAAACATGGACTAACAATACAAAAAAAAAACTGTACACATTAAATTTGATATCTTTATACAAAAATATGTACACACCTCCAAAGGTTATTTATTCCACATTGTCATTAGGATTTTTAAAGAAAGAATGAACAACAGTTGGATTTACAGTAGTTCTTGTGTTCAAGAATCTTCTATAAAAAAAATCCATGAATTTTAAAGCAAACCAGTGTTATACGCATGAAGCATGCATGCCAGATTTAAATGGTTGTCATAATCAACAATCACTACAAGAAAAGAAAAAAGGATGAAAAAATAATTTGTAGGTCAGGTGGCACACAAAACATTGAAAAATCATTGAGAGCAAAAATTGATTGAAAATTTCAAACTTTCATGCTATAGTTGACAGCATTAAAAGGTGGACCCTATTTCACAAACTTTCTTATCAATGTTTAAAAAAATCTGCTTTTGACAAATCAAATTATACAATTTCAGTAGCTTGTATAGTTTTGTCATTGATAACAAGTTTTATGTAACAGGGTCCAGGCCAAACAGATCGGGAACAAGGGAGAGGTAATCATACCATCATTACTGGGCAACATTCCTGCCCCAAAACAGGCCAAGGAAGATACATTTCTCAGAGCCACCAAGAAGTCTTGGGGGGAAAACAGGTGCATTAGAAAAAAAATATGAATGAATCAGATGAAAAATGGACAGGGAGAGTGGGAGACATTGATTGGGTAATTGACGACATGAGAAGGAATCATCAACATCAGAAGCAGCATTATCAATCATACCAGTAATCGTCATGTCTTGTTTCTCCTCCTACCAGTGGCAAATCTACCCCCACCCCCAACAATCCATCAATGTAATTACTTTAGGAGAGAAGACATTGCCTTCTCCCCTTAAATTTTGATTATATCTTCTTTTTTCTGGTTAGTTTTTTTACAGAACAAAAATGAACAATTTTCTGCCCCCTCTCCTCCTTCCAACAAAATACTGAATTGCTTCTACCTCCCACTACCCCTCCTACTTGGCCTCCTTATCACCATTATCATCATCGTCATCATGATCTATCATCAGCATCATCATGATTGTCATCATCATCATCATCATCACCATAATCATCATCATCATCATCATCGTCATCATCATCATCATTATCATCATCATCATCGTCGTCATCATTATCATCATCATCTTTCAAAAATTGAAAGAACAACAACAATCATAAATAGACAATTAAATTGCTAACATAATGTACATATATACATAAATACGGATGAAATATCATTTAGAAGATGACTATGAAATTCACACTCCCCTACGATCCTGGATTTACATAATACAATATAGTGAAGAAAAATAAACCTTAGGTTATCATCATTGTACCATTTACCAACCATCTATGAGAATTCAATTCTTTCTCCATTAGACATTGAAAAATGAATTTAGATAAGCTATTGCTGGCCTTACAATATTTCGCATGCTTATAATCACTACAGAAGTGAAATCTAATCTGTGATGATATCAATTCAAGTTTGACAGCACTAATTTACTATTTCAGAATACATTATAACCCCTTTAAATTTAGGTAGGCCTATTTTAAACAAAGTTTTATATAAGCCTGAGTCTTTTGCTGTTCATTTTTTATTATATACATGAAGAAATGTAAGAATTTAGATTTCATTTACATACAATTTGCTATTCATAAAGAAAATCATCTTAACATACTTAACCTCTAAATACAGTTGTATACAATGAAAGAAAAAGAAAAGATTATTTCCATTCATATTCTAAAGGAAGTTTAATTCAGAATTTAATATATCATTTGTGTAATAATTCACATTCTTATCTCCTTGACCTCTCAAACTAACCTGCAATCATAAAAAGGAAATGATATGAGTGTCTATAGGACTGGATCATTACATCATCTATTTTTTCTAATCTTCTGCAAAGTAATTAGCTAATAACTTGACCTTTCTTATTCTTCCCATCCCAAGTGACCGGCACACGATTGAATGAAGAGCCAGATTTGCTTAAAATGATTAAAAGGGGCTAACGGGCACAAGCAATACAGCGATAGGTCACTTCCATCAACAAGATTAGCTAATATACACCTACATGGTATACATGTACTTAAAGGACAAGTACACCCCAACAAAGAATTGATTTGAATAAACAGAGAAAAATCCAACAAGCATAACACTGAAAGTTTCATTAAAATCGGATGTAAAATAAGAAAGTTATGACATTTTAAAGTTTCGCTTAATTTCACAAAACAGTTATATGCACATCCTGGTCGGTATGCAAATGAGGAGGCTGATGACGTCATCCACTCACTGTTTCTTTTGTATTTTATTATATGAGATATTCTAATTTTCTCCTCATTGTCAAGTGAAACAGTTACTAATTCCCTCCTGAACACGTGGAATTAGCATTGTTTAATACTATATGATTCAGTCAAGTCAGTCCCTATGGTCAAATCTGTAAAAAAATAAATATTGTATAATTCAAACAATAAAAAACAAAAGAAATAGTGAGTGATGGACATCATCGACTGCCTAATTTGCATACCACTGAGTTGGGCATATCACTGTTTTGTGAAAAATAAGCGAAACTTTAAAATGCCATAACTTTCTTATTTTACATCCGATTTCGATGAAATTTTCAGTGTTATGCTAGTTTGATTTTTCTCTATTTATGTAAATCAACATTTTACTTGGGTGGACTTGGCTTTTAATGTTGTTGTGAGTGTGGATGATTTATTTCATCCAAATGAAAAGAACTGATGATGAAATAAACTCATGAACGAGAAGAATTTTACTTCAAACTTTCTGGCTTTATTCATCCTTGAATGTATGATTAACTATTACTATATAGTGATTATGATTCAATCAAGCGTTTAATTCTCATATAATATATCTTCTAAAATGTTATACATTTATAACTAATATAATAATATGAATTTTTATATCTGATTTTGATGAAATTCACAGTGTTACAAAGTAGGATTGATTTATTTTTCTTTTCGTTTTTAATCAACTTGCTGGGATGGAGTACATCTCTATGGGAATACAAACAAAATAATGGAAAAAATGAAGTACAATGGGTAAAGTAAATTCATTATATCACAATTCAGTTGTAGAAAATATGCTTTAAAATATGAGGGCCCTCGCCCTCTAAAATCCCCTATCAATATCCCAGTAAGTAACATACACTAACAGATTGATTTCTATTTCCTATCAGAGAAACAGGATGCAAACTGTTGACCATTGCTTTAATTGCTCCAAATAAATTGGCAAAAGCATTTCTACCGCATGTTCTGAACACAACGGGTAAACACTCAGCGTGGCCAAACCTTTCCAGGTTTCCATTATGTTATAAAACCCGTCATTCTCGTGCAGTCCCTAGTGATAGGGGTGTAATTGTGTTATTAACACCTAGGTGATTACTAAGATTCTCCGCAATCTAGATGAAAGGCTCAACGCTTCCCTTCGCTTTCAAGGATTATCACCAATTAAAGCGATGGCCATAGGAGGGCCTATGATGGGGGTTTCAATTATAGATGGATGGACCTATAAGATGGAACAGAGTTTACAAAAACATATATGACAGATTCTATCCAAACAGAGTCCATCTTCAATATAGAAATTTGACTTTTGAAGCAGGTTTCCTGCTTTTCTTCTTGAAGATATTTATTAGAAAGTTTTGCAATTACTAGGCAGACGCTTTCTGGAAAGAAGAGGAACTATTGTCAAAGCCCTTTATGACAAATCTTTTTTGTTGAAAATCGGTGAATCAAAACAGCTGCAGTGTCGTCCTGGACTCTGGACAAATGACATATTTGCAATTTTTCGTCAGCTCTGAATCTCAGGAGAATGTGCTGTCCAGGTTCACCAATTTTTGACAAAGACCTCTAAGCTGTCTATTGTGATTCCGTCCCTGATGCAATTTTTATTGAAAAAATTTGCTAGTATACACAGTTTTAGCCTAAAACAGACAGACATTAATTGACCAATGAGATCATATGGAGGAAAAAGACCTAAACAGTACATGACAAATTTTACCAGAAACAAGATGGATCTCATATAAATGTTTTAGAAATCTGATTTTAAAAGCGAGTTTCATGTTTCTTTTAGAAGTCTTGGTAACTTCAACTACTATAAGGAAAAGAAATGCCTTGGCATACATCATATCGTTGGTGGGCTGTTTAAAACCTTGGAATATAAGAATTAAAGTAATCTGATGACTGCTCATGAAAAAATTTATTGCAGAGTTGTAACAAACATGTAAATGGCAATCTTGTAATGCCTATGAATAGTTATCTGCCGTAAAATTTAAATGGGAGACAATTTCAGTCAAAATGAGGTTGTCACTATTAAGAGTACTCCTTTATCTGAGATGTCCTATTATACTGATGAAATGAATAAGACATCCAATATTGACCCTAGTACATTCAGATCTAAGTAAGATAACGTTGTGTACCAAGGCTTCATCTACATGTCAATCTAAATCGGAATTGAGAACATTTTTACAGTTTCATCTTTCTCATTATCTCTTCATCTTCTCAACAATGCATTATTTAGATGAAAAGAATGACCAAAGTTTTGCAATAAGAATGGCATTTTTCCGGCATACAAGCACATACAACTTGGGAATATTAAGGACAGTTCCTACTTATGGTGTATTGCATTGCACCTTTTTTAATGTCCTCAGATTTCACTGTTCAAAGTCATGCATCATAGGAGATTATTGACAAGTTTGAAAATACCATAATTAAAAGCAATATTCAAATTTGAGAGCAATTCATATAGCAGATAAATTACAAAGATAAGAATAGAAAACAAAAGTGATGATTATGTTGTCATCAAGATATTGTTAACTGAACATTATTTAAACTACAGGCAACATTGAGGTATATCCAAGGTACGGGTTTTTAAGTGAATTTAATTACAGAGCTTCGCTTTCATATTGAATTACATGCTCTGAGAGCCAATACAAAATTCATATTTCAGAAATTACCAAATCTCTTCCGGTAAGGGATATCAAGCAGCTAATTTATGAATTGCTGGACAGCAGAGAATTAATGATCGCAGGACAGCGATGATTGGAATTCCGCCGGGCTATCTCTGCATTGACGTGATGATAGGTGATATCAACATGCCTTCAGAAAAGGTAGATCGTCATCAGCCCAAGTTTACTTGAATTGCTCAAATTCTATCCTAATATGCCCTCCCTGAAATATTGTTTTGAAAACTCCCACTAGCCCAAAGTGGGGCAATTTTTTCCCATAATTACAGAAAAGTTATCCATTGTGTAAAACTTACCATAATAGTAACTTTGCTATGTGATGGTAACTACTATTGCAATTATGTTCAACAGCAAATCAAAATCAAGAAAGTTAGCATTTGATTACAAAGTTATCATAAAGTAAACTTTATACAATATGGCAAAGATCATGGAATGAACTCCAGCTAAAGAGCCTAAATGTACCTCGGGAGGATGCAGTGCCATAATCTGAACTGGGTACATGAACATGGTCTGCTTTCATGAAACAATTAACATGAACCAAAACCTGGGTGTGTTTTTATGAATTAGTGGGCTATATAATGCCAATAGTTCACTATTTATAGAGAATATAATGGCTGTAAATAGGAAAAATCAATGGAGGCTAGCCTAAGGTAAATTGCCCTCTGAATGTAAATTATAACTGCCCCATAGATTTGAAAAAGTAATTTGGAAAGGACAGCGGTGTAGGTATGAACACTACCCCCCCCCCCCCCCATATAAAAAATAGTTTTTATTCTTGGACCCAAGATACTTTCCTACATCAGAATCAGCAGCTATACAGGTTAGGGCTGATGAGGAGACACCAAAGAAGACCATAGGCTATCTACATGCAGAAGAAATGACCATTTTAATTATGGATGTGATGATAGGAGGGTTACTGTGTCTATGTAGAAAGGTATAAAAATGTAATAAATTGCATAATCATGGCCAGATGACAAGTCTGAGCTGGAGGCAGTTATTTAGTGCATCCCAAGAGATAAATTAAGGTGTGATGAATACAGAGCGTACAAGGCATAAGAAACCAACAGCGGCTTTCATCTTTCTTAAAGTCCAGTTGTATAGACATTCCTCATGTAAATTCATACCTGTATCTATGCTATGTGTGTAAGTAGAGCAAATTTGCCCTTATATACAATAAAAAAAAAGTGATGACTAGTTTTCTCTTTCACCCTTCACTTGTAGAAAAAAGGGAGCTGATTAGAACCTTTCCTTGTCCTGTATTTGGATCTTCAAAAAAGCAGAAAAAGGGTTTAAACAGTCCTTTAGAACTGTTGTTGTTTCTATAAGGAACCCTTAAAGGTCCTTTATACAACCTATGGGGTTATTCACACCATCAAGAACTCCATAGGTTGTATAAAGAACCTACAAAGGTACCTTGTAGAAACATAATGATTCTGAAGGACGGTTCAGAATATTTTTTGGGGAAAAGATTCCAAATGCGGGACAAGAGAAGGTTGTAAACTTCGAATTTTTAAGGGTAAGGGTATTAAATTTAAACTTAATCTTTCTTTAATATAATGTATCACTGACAAACATAACAGACTGAAATTGACTAAAACAGGTAATTTGATTTTGTGATTGTGACATTAGAAAGGTTGAATTGGTTTCAAAAGGTAACTAATTTTAAACCTTTCATAACTTTCTGAGAAAATCACCCCAAAGTCTACACTTGGCAACACTCACAAAATGAGACTGACTCTGTAAAATCTAATCACATGACAAGGTCACATGATCATTTTGTTACTCTGTTTTGCGAGTTAGCGGTGGCCCAGCAGGAAGAAGCGTGACCCACGATTGATTGGACGATGGGAATGGATAGCTGAATTAAAGCGCCACCTGCTGCTTACGCATACTTTACATTAGGGACTAAGCAGTGACTCCAGGGAAATGAAGCAACAGGAGTGGTATCCTCAAATATTTGGGGGTGGGTCTGGGGATCTGCAGCCACTATGCTAATATTCTTCTTATTCTACCAAGATGTATGTAAACAAAAAATCCTGCAAAATAAGTAAAAGACAAAGTGAAAGGTATCTGAAATACTCGACCCCCCCCCCCCTTCCTCCCCTCTCTATTTCATTTTCAGAATTTTTTGAGATATTACATCCTATGCCCCAGTTGGTGGTAATAAAATTTCAGATTAGTAAGGCTGACTGGTCTTCGCTAAACAAAATATCCAGTTCTTGATATTTTTCAAGAAATACTGCTACTTCAGATGTTCTTTTCAACTTCTCATCCATTTGCATGGTACAGTGTTACATTAAGATAGGCATCCTTATTGAGAGATTTTTGTGGAAGAAATAAATAGAAGAGCTAAAATCATGTCCTTACGGAGCAGCTTATAAATCCATCACACCAGGAAGGCATGAGAAAGGGATCTTCTTGCTATTTACAAGTGGATCAAGGCAAATATGCTTTCTAAATTACATAGTGTCGGTGAATCTAACATTGCAATTGACCTGACTCAGCACACTTCACTTTGGGGCGAGCAGAGGCTCAAATTGGGTTCGAATGTTGAGTAAATTGAGCTCATGTCAAGGGCCATGTACTATCGGCATGTTAGCTCTGTAATTATGGTACCGTTCTCCCTCAAATGTAATTTCATTATATTGCGATGCATCATGCAGCAACTACATGTATGTGAAATTTTAACATAGTGTACTAAATATTCTCCTTTTCAAGCAATAATTAAATGTCATGCATGTTCATATCAATGATGAATGACTTTATCTCATCCATTCTTAAGTAGGACTAACATTGAAATTGAATTAAAACACATTAAATTTAGTACCAAGAATCTGAAATTAATACTACATGTACACAAATGTATAACTTCTTCACAATTAGAAAACAAAAAAATCATCAGGCAAACTACAATTCTTTTGAACAAAGAATCAGTCAAGTGAGTTAATAGGTCTTAATTAATTTGATTACTTGAAAGTCCAATCTTTATTTTCTTTGTACCAGTAAAATAATTTAAAAAACTCTTTGAGAAATCCTTTATTCCCTTGTCTATTTAATATCAAATCAACTTATCCAATATATACACAAAGGACAATCACAAAGCAAAAAATCAATTCAAATTATTCAATTAATTTATTCTTCCATTGGGGGCCCTTCCTGCATTTCAAGGCTTCATTATTGGAGGAAACCTCAGACCACACGACGCATCGCCAATCGATTGATCTCTCTACGCTCGGTGAGTGCGGCTAGATGATAATACAAGGACTGAACGGTGAGAGAGAAATGTATGTGGCATATCCTAACTCTACGAAAGAAAAATCAATCGCACTCTGATGCACATCCACACATGATATGCCACAAGACAGATCATGTTTACCCACCTCTTGTAAACAATATTCTTATTCACTATTTTAAATCATTAATATTGTTGATGAAATCAACTTAATAAATGGTAGCATAAACAAGGGTCCAGTTTGATCAACTAATTATCATGACTAGACTCTGGCTACAGTATAATGAAAAATATCATGAAAATATGATTAAGAAAACTTAAAGGAAAATATACAATAAGGATGACTGTGAATAGTGAAATTTTATAATCTAGTTTTAAAAATAAGAATATAAGATTAATGAACTATTCTCCTGCCTTTCATTTACAAATTATGAACCTAACTTTACATACACGTGTGTTCAGTATTTTTACCACAGGACAGTAGATATGCACAAAGTCATACTTTTCTTTATATTGTACAAGTATGTATATGACAGATGACTTTTTACCTTGTTTGCCACAAAATCCCTGTAAATGTTATCTTCAGCAAATAGGAAAGTCGTTTATATTTGCAAAATGGCCTTTTTTGCTTTGCGCCTTTGGTAACTGTGATTCAACTATTTATATCCCAACTCTCTTCTGAAAGCACCGGTAATGTGTTTTTAGTGAGATAATGTGTTTTTAGTGACGCAATGTGATTTAAGCAAAGCAACGTCTGGAACAAATTCAGGGGAAATGAATGAGTGTCTTGATTAATGACAACAGTCCAATTTGCTTGATTCTTTAGTAGAGCTAGTGGATGCATTAGCCTCGATATGGGGGCGGCATTGCAAATTACTTGAATACGACACTCTGATGCAATCCTTTGCTTCCTTATTTCTTGACCCTTACCAGTTGTAACTTGACAACAGGTAGTCTGATGTTTAGAGGCCACAGCAGGGTTATGACATAAAATGGATCAGCGAATTTGCAAGGATTTGCATTATGTGATAATACAGCTTACTGATCAGAAGACCTTTAAATACAACTAGTCTGGTCATTCACTGCAGTTTGATTTGCATATTGCATTCTCGGGTGCATGTGGTTTGTAACTCTATCATGATGTGGAATGATTGGTCAAATCCTAGCACTGGTTTGCATTGTAAAAATATCCTTGTACATTCATTGACTTAATCCAAAGGAAAATGAGTTTTATGTATCCATTCAAAAAGTTTGAATCTAAGAAACAGAAAAGTAGCATTCAAAATATTTCCATTTAAGGGAAGGAACAATCTTCAAAGTACTTTATCAAAATTCCTTTTATGTCATTAACAGAATACTTTAATCCTACTAATTTTAAATACCAAGCATGGTCTGTTACATGTAAGTTGACTGACTACAAAGAAAGATTAAAGAATTAAAGAAGCCATATTTTAGAGGACTTCATATTAGTGTATTAGTTTGTTGATTAGCATTTGTAACTACATATAGGTTTCATCTTAATGTTACATCACAGGCATCCTCAAACAGAAAGGAGGTACAGTAGCACAATTAAAAAGTTGTCATTTGTTTGAACTTTATACCTTTTTTACAATCCAGCATGTACAAAATCAGTCAAGAATTCAAGCACATCATACTCAACAATTCCATGCATCCCCTAGACCCCTAAAATTTTGAAGATTTTGTTGTTCATCCCTCATACCAATAATCTTCATTCTCCCCCTCTTTATTCTACTCATCCTTCTCTCATCCACTTCCTCTTTCCTCTCCTCTTCTTCTTTATACACCCGTCTGAATAATTCATTGCTTCCGATGACTTTCATCACCAAAATACCTATAATTACACTACAAGCGCAAGTACATGTAGATAATGTCTGCTTTTAACCGCATCCCATTTTTGTTTATTATGGTACTAAAAAGAAAATATGAAGAATGGTTACAAGTATCGATGAACCCCTAAATGGAGGCATTCCCCTGAGCAAAAAATACATCATGAGCAAGGGGCCTAGTGATCATTAAAAGGGATCATGACTGGTACTTCATTAGTAGAATGGATGGGGGGGGGGGGGTTAAGCCCAGTTCACACAACACATATAAAACTGCATCACACTTCCCATTGCAAAATTTCATGTGTAAATGATTTGTAGAAAGTAATATCAGGTCTTACATGTAGATATTCATAAACCTTTGACACCAAAAGGGCATTTACTGTCCAAATTCAAGCATCAAAAATGCAATCCCAGCTTCACAAAAATAGCAGAGTTCTCGAGTGTGAATCGAGGGATACTTTTTGTCTCCAGATTTTGAATCTCACCACAGCACTACAACTACAAATAGCATCATTTGGCAAGACATTACATTTACTGAATTAAAATATTAGTACTGAACTTAAATCTGTCGGTGCCTAATCACTTTAACTGAGATAAAACCAGGACGCTATTGCCAGCACTTTTAACATAAATGTTATATCATTTCTTGATGGCATTGCAAAAAGAGGTAGGAAGGCACTGTATACCATTCTCAAACTCATATTCTTTTTTTTAAACGGTAGTTTGCTCTTTTGGGGATTTTTCTTCTTCCATTTGATTGTCTGATAAAACCTTCATTCATTCAGTCATGCATCACTGCATGAACACTGCAAACAAATGTATTTCACCAATTCATTCTTTCAAATTAAGGATCATTTGGTACCTGTCTCTCGCTTTCTCTTTCCAATTTCTATCTCTACAAATAGTTTTTTCTCTGTGAAAAAGTTGCATAAAAGGTATCATTCAGTTGCTCAAAGGAAAAGAACTTTACATTTTCACCCATTGTACAATCTATTAAGCAGGGGCAGATCCAGGGGGGGGGGCACATTTTCCCAAGGAAAAATTTTACAAGTAAAAAAAAAAGGTTTTCAACCAAAAAATAAGGACTTTTTGTCCACAAAAAAAATTGACAAGCAAAAAAAGGGGGCACACTTCTGTTTTAACGGCATTTATACTTAACAAATTTTAATTGTGCCTCTCAAAAAGGGGAGACACGGGCCAGCTGTGCTCCCCCTGGATCCACCAGTGCTATCAGGACATATAATTCATTAAAACATAAGATGGTTATATTACTTTATGACAGAGGCATAATGGTGATTCTGATCTGACAGATGATAGGAAGGGCAAGACACTGATTAAATATTATAGGCATTTAATAAATTTGTCAAGATTTGAAACAAAAAATCATTTTTTCAGGCAACTGTTGTATCCTAATTGCTTGTTTCTAAAATGCATTAATTCACATTGGTTCTCTTTGTATCAACTTGTAATTCTGTACAATATACATTAAGTAAAAAGAAATATAAATTCTGAGGCTTTGCTACAAACACCTGACAAGAAACATACCATTTGAGACAGGTGGCTCATTCTTTCGGAGGTTCCGTCTTCTTTTAGTGCCTCTTCTAGTGGGTGTGGTCAGACATCGGGGTGGGAGGGGTAACTCTGGCTCAGGATTGTTGTTGACTTTGTTGCTATTAAGCTCACTGTCAAAGTGGGTCAGAACCTAATTTGGAAGAATATAGAGAAGTAGATGGAAAATAATTGTATCAAATATTGTTTGAAAAGATTGGATTTGTTTTCTGTCATGATTGTATAATTGTAAAAGTAAATAAAAGTTAATTCTTTATCATATTTTATGGCAAATTTGATAAACTCTTATATACTGGCTTCAAAGTCACAAATCCTTCCAATATTTGGAAAACTAATTCATGAAAATTATGTAGTATATTTGAGTATATATAATGAAATTATAAATGTTATGACAAGCTCTTAAAAATTGAATTAAAAATCAGCACAAGCACTACAAAAATCATCCTAGAATTGATAAATACAAAAGAAATTATAGTCTGAGCACTAAATACTTAATAAAGAGCTAATAACAAATTGTATGGAAATTTAATTCAATTCTGTCACAAAAAATCAACATCATTATTGAAATCTGGTCATTATTGACAGGAATGAAAATAGGCTGAATTGTATTTGGCAGGAGTTTGTTTATAGAACCCTCAAGCCACGGAACAAAAATAAGTATGAAAGCCTATGCGTGGAAATAGTTCAGGAGCACAGTTGTACATGGCCGTGCAAGTATTAAAGCCTGATTGGTAAATGAAAACACGCAGAGTCTGCTAAACAAAAGGTCAATTTCGTGTTCTTAAGGAAAGCAGGGTGTGATAGTCTCCATTCACCAGGATCTAGTTTTCTATCATCCTCTAGAAAGTTTGATTTGGGTTTGATAGTCTCTCAACTCCAAAATCTGACTGCTCCACTCCCCCTGAGACAGGTAGAATTCATTATCAGAGTACGAAGGAGATTAATAGCAGGCCAGAGTATCTACGATCTGTGTCTTTCATTACTTAGAATAATCTAGCCATAATTCTCTACTTCAATTGGCAGACATTTAACCCGGCTAGGTCTGACTCTAAATAGGAGCAATCCCTTATTACTAATATGGCAAAAGACAGTTCGTGGAAAGGAAAGAGACAGCAGTATACTGGTTTACAAAAACATGTTGATATAAAAGGCAGCTGGCGTGACACTCTTTGCATTTGGAATAGTTTATACCATTGAATGTACGCTAAAAGTTTAGAAGTAGAGACAAAAACAATAAAGGGAGAAAGGGACAGACAGAGAGTAGACAGAGGGAAACATTGTTATACACAGGAGACGAAACATAAATTCGGAAATAGGAAGGTAGAGAGAACAAATAAAAGGTATAACATGCATCATAATAATGATGTCCTTTTATCAGAGAGCAAAGAGACAGAGACTGAAGGAAAGAATGCCGAATATAGACTTAATACAAGTGAATAACCATGTAGAAAAAAAAAATTCGGCGAGCAAAAAAAAGGGGGAAGAGTCAAATCAGTGTAGAAAACAGGGAGACAAATTACACTAGACATCCATCTAAAAAAAGAAAAAAAAAGAGTACCTAACGTAACATCAAAAGTGAATCAATCGTGACAAGAATGCCAGGTAATATCCAATAAATGAAAAAAGCTAAATCACAAAAAAGTGGATACTTTACGGATGGATGGGGCATCAAACTCTTACATGAGATCTGAAGTGACAAGGCAGAACTTCTTCGAAATCAGAAGTAAGCAAGCCAGGTAGCAGTCACATATAAATACCATAGAGGATGTTTATAGAGAAATGCGTAAATAAAGAAGCTGCCAGGATGTGTACTGAGAAGGGGTAAACAGGCGTAGGTGGATGGGATGTGAATGTCCATATAACATTTCAAGAAGGAATTGACTCTACGGATCACATGGAAGAAGAAGGTGGCCTTCTCTCACGTAATATCAGGAATATGAACAGTCTTAAAACATTCCAATCAAGTGTCAAATATTACCTATTTTCACAATCATATTTATAGAGAAGTCTGTGTTTTTTTCCTCATATGAAAGTTATGTTTGATGATTATAATTGTGAATATTTCCATTGTTTTTTACTTTTTCTTTATTTTATATGAAACGCCTTGAGTAATGATTCATTAGAAAGTGCGCATTAGAAATACTAATCATTATTATAATTATCATCATTAAGAAGAGATGAAAATAAACATGATATAATATATCAAATCATGACGTTCATTGATTATTTTCTGCTCAAGTTAGTTCCCTGTGTATTGTTTGAACTGGGATGAGGAGGGGGTACAATCAAAGTTTGTACACAATAGCTTTTAAGTTAAGTTTCAGATTTTAAGTACATGTAGGTCCCTATCCAAATGTAAGCATTGCTTCATGAATCTACATACGTCCACTTTTTGCCATTGAAATCACATCACAGGAGGACCAGACTCTCTTTGCAATTGTCATCATGTCTAACCATTAAGCTCAATCCCTTAACTTTTAGGATAAAATGGGGTACGTACTTTACTTCCAAAATCATTTAGATACAGATAACCAAGGTAACATACCGTATTTTCCGGTATATAAACCGCGGCCGTGTATAAACCGCACCCCCAATTTTTGACTCTTGGAAAAAAAAAAAAAAATTGAGGAAACCAGAAATAGTGAAATCTGTGTAAAATTCTATATATTTGAAGGAATATCTTCATGCATTCTCCGTGATACTGAAGCAATAAAATATACGAAAAGATATTATTTGTTCGATGCAAAGTGTTTTCACTTCGACAATTTTGACGCAATTATCTCGCTCATGCAATACACAGCGATAATGCCTGTGCGTGGTGCCGAGTCTAGACTACACTGTCTACAGGCTGCTGCCGGCTGCCCCGGCGGCTTCCCCGAGCTCTGCCTCTGGTGCGTCCAAAGTGATTCGTCCTAACGTATGAATTTTGCATAAATACTCATAAAACAGACTTATTACCTGTTGACGACGAATTGGGATTGTGTTTACTTAAGTAACTCAACACCATCACATGACTAAATAATTTGAGAACGGACTGTTGGCCGAGCGAGACGAGCAGTCACGTCGGCTTTTAACTTTTTTTTTCCTGAGCATACATGGAGGGTGCGCATGCGCGTTGCGTTATATCTTGACGCCACCTCGCTCGTGAGGAGTCGCCGCAGCCAGGGGGGGGGGGGGTTAATGGGAAGGGACGATCTGATACTACATCCATATATAATTTGTGTAAATCAAAAGTGATCATATCATATTCCCACTTTATTTTCTTCCTCCCTCAATATATATATTTTTTTTAAATACCGGAATTCATTATTACTTCACCAATCAATATGCAATTCAGTTCTTAAAAGAAAATACATACCAGCAAACAAATTACAGGGCGACATCGACACACAATTCATAATTCATGAAATAAATCACAAGCTGACACATGACAAACAACTTTGTGTACCGTTTACAACAAATTTAACAAAAACTCAAATTCATTACAAAATTGATATTTTCATCAATGCACTCTTACATTTGTGATAAAAATGTAAATGACATATTATTTATGCTCGAATTATTACATATACCAGTTTATGCTAGCAATAATAATAATAATAATAATATAATTGTTCTCAATTATTTCTATATCCAATTCGAGTCGACGTTGTTCATATGAAATCAATATTTTAACGATACTTCAAATTAAAAAATCACTCAAATTCAATGTAAAATTATATTTTCATTAATGCACGAAGAAAATATAAATCTTATCAACTGCAGATAAGGCCTAAAATCATTGCTTCCTTGACTTCATTGGCGACGTTCTCCATTGCTGCAAATGCAATCAATACCGGTAGATGGCGCTTCAACACGTACAGTCTTCAAGTTTAGTTAGCTGCACATTAGAAAGGCCTCGAGCAAGATTTCTGTATCTTTCTGTGATTTTTCTTATTTTTGGTTTTGAAAAGCGATAGTAGGCAACTTCAAAATTTAGTGCCCTACTGTCCAGTATTAGAGGTATGACATTAGCTGTCAATTACACTAGCAGATCGGTCAAACAGATGAGGGAAAAATCTTAACTACGTCTACGGCACTGCGCGACGCTCCACCTTCAGTTTCCCTGTATGTCGCTAGGCTGCGGTGCGCCCAGCGCCGGCCAGCCATGCCAGCAGGCGCTACCGAGGAGCGCTCAGCGAACATGGATTGGCCGTCCCGCGAACGCCACGACAAAAATCATTAAATTATGAAAAGAGAAAGACAGAGATGATGTAAAGTGAGTTTTATTTCATTCTTTTTACAAGTCCACGTTTCAAACATGTCACACATTCATTATATATGCTAAATTTTCGTCAAGTCAATCAAGTTTCTGAGGTCTGATTTCTCTGTGTTCGTGTATAAACCGCACCCCCCATTTTCGAGGTTTTCCCCGACGGAAAAAGGTGCGGTTAATACACCGGAAAATACGGTAGCTTCTGACCACGGTCTCTTTAAATTGGGCGGATGATACACACATGCCAAGAAATTCCAGAAGCGGTCCTCGATACAAATGACCCAAAATAATGTTGCTGAGACAAGATGTCATGGTAAGATCTAGGTAGGATCTACGAATGCCATTCCAAAAGACCTTTGTCGCAACAGATGCATCAATAAATCCCATATCTTTCCTCTCCAAATGAGAATTGGATCCCTATGGATAGGGACTATTTATAGAAATTGTAAACATGAATTCCCCTTGGGCAATTGATATGACTGCTACTGTAGATAGAGGTTACTTTAAATAGGGCATATTTCAAAATAATATGTATATGTAAACATAAATTGTCGATGTTTAATACTCTTAGTACATGTAGTTTCATATGCTCCAATTTTCAATGAATTTGAAATCAATCGAACTTAAATATATTTAAATGGATAAATCCAAAATTAGATTTGATTTTTAATCCAATGCCATCAATATTCTGAAGATCAGTCAATTCATTGGAGGTTCAGTGAACCCCTAAAATAGACTGTCTTGAGCAATCACCTTTATTAAGCATTTCATATCCTGTTGCCCCAAAGTCTGTGATTCAATCTTCTGGAGAGCATTTTCAAGGCCTTCTCCTCATTTTCTTGCAATGAAAACGATCTTCCAAGACAAAAATGAAGTAACCATCGTCATGTCACAAGACTCATTTAATCTTAATATTACGATCTTAAAAGTAAAACTTTAATTAATCCTTCACTACCAATGTAATGAAAACTACGGTAGTATTAGCAGATCTGTAGGACTATCTGGAGTAGATATAAATATACCCTATAGAGGGCCTTCAACTGGTGATCATGACCTGACATTTGAATGAAAAGTTATGTCAGTCTTTGGTAGAGAGTAAAAAATAAATCAAATAATAAAAAAAAAAAAACCTTGAAGAAAAGCCAAATGATCTATTCAAAAGAGATAAATAGACAGTTCTATATCAGGAGTAGATGATGAAACACTGATCACGAAAGCTTCATGACTTGATATCTAATAAAACCAGAGGCTTAATTGTAAATGAAATAAATTCACTTCATGTGTTTTATTAATCATAATTTCATTTTGTTAAAATGACTGAAGCAGATGCTTATTTTTTCACGGCTGAAGCCTGAAATTTTCATTTTTCAACAGATTCTGATCATGCTATGTTATTGTCACTGGAGGGAGGCATACTGCATAAAATTCAACCCAATATATGAATTATTCTAGCACACATTAGTTTCCTTTCTGTGGTCAAGAGGATTTTTGCAGAAATCAAATGTATGGTACATTCACGCTATGCAATTTTATAAACAATTTCTTTCAGAAAAATGGCCCGAAAATGTCTAGGATACAAAATATTTCACTTAAAAATCAGATTCTTATGAACCTTCATAAAAATATCCACTCATCACATAGAAGACACCATACTGTCACTCAATACCAGTGAAGGATACCATACAGGCACTTCTCCATCATGTAGAGGTCAAATTTAGTCAACAATTTATGTTTCTTCTTTCACATCACAATTAAACCCATGGACAGTAGGCGCCAAGTCGCCAACCCCCTTTGTAGAGCACGTCTCAGGCCGTAATTCATTTTGAGAGGACAATCTACACCTCCGAGCTCTCGTTCCCTCTCCTCCCACCATTAATATTCTCCCACATTCTCATCCGCCGGTATCTTGATAGAGGATGCTAAAAGCCCCATCATCGGTGCGTAGGATGGTAAGAATGCTGAAGGAATAGCATATAGAGGATGAATTAAAGGGATGGACGATGGGTAGAATCAACCCAATTCACGGTGGTCAATATACATGGGGTGCAATGTAATGAAATATGGATACTCATTTAAGTATTGTATTTCATAAGAAAACAAAGCAAATTAGTGAAACTACATGAATAAATTCTGTTGAATTAATTTCCCTATTGCAAGGTGAAATTACACGGGACTACAGAGAGCATGCCTATGCAGCCTATCATAAAATTTATTTGCTTCATTTCCTCAATGTAAGTTTGAATGTAGAACTTTAAAACATTTCAATTTATATTTCAATTTAGAATGAGATTTCAAACTAATAAGTTAGGAATACAGCGATATACAGGGAAATGACAGAATATTGCAAATAAATTGCAAATAAATTCTAAATAAAGAATGAGTTATAAAGATTCTATAAATGGCAATCAAAGCTCAGAAGCCTACTCAGATGGAGGGAGGTAAAATGGATAAACTTAAGTCTATTCTGAAAGGCACAAAAGTGAGAAAGAATAAAGACATTTATAATGAGAAAGTAAATGTAATGCAGCTACAATTATGACTCTAGAAGTGCAAATACATACACACGCAATTTCTTGAATGAAACTGCAATTCTTTAAACAGTATGATGAATTTATAATGCAGTTTATTGACAAAAAATTTGAAGATAACTTGATCATTGGTTGCATATGAGAAATTGCCAGTTGAATGAGTTTTCAGTTTTAGGGAGTACTGAAAGAAATCTTTATATTTTTCTAGTAATTGCGTTTTTCTAGTATTATTTTAATTTCATGTGTGAAGCATGGTATTAAAACTACTACATGTAATTGATTTCAAATAAAGTGGGAACATGAGAATTGGGAGGGATGACAGAGAAAGACAAATGGAGAGCATGAGACAGAGGGGAAAGGAGGAAATTTAAAATGGTACATGGGAAGACAGACACACAAAGAGAGAAAGAGAGCTAATGGAAGACAGAGATCTATAGACAAATAAAGTGAAACAGTAAGGGATAATGAAAATGAAAGATGGGATCTTTTCTAAAACACAATGAAAAGGAAAGGATAAAAAACACATGAATAAAAGAATTTGGAAACATGTCAAAAACACAACCACTTTCAGTTAAATGCATCATCCATACAGCCAGGTATAGAGCGAGTGATTTAAACAATTTGGAGAATGGAATAGACTTCTAAATGGGTTTACTAGCCGGAAAGCTTCCACCGCCTGACAAAATCACTTCCTGTCATCAATGAAGCATGTATGGTCACAGTCAAGTCCCTTCATATCAGACTATCATTCAGTGCTAATTGGGATGTAATGATCACTTTAATACACAGGCACTTGACTTCCGCAGATGATCGATACATCAATGGAAAATTTAGGATGTATTGTTTGCATGTAGGTGCATGAAGTTCTTATTGGTTATTTCCATGCCAATTTGAACTTTTTTGATGAAACATTAAATAACCACATTCTTTTAGTTAGATTTATGAGGGTTAATCCAATTCATTACATTACAAACAGAGTTATACTGCTCAGTGGTCATATAGAGAAATAAAACTTTGTGATAAAAACTTTTGTCATATATCCAATGACTCAATGTGGCAAAAGGAAATTCCCATATGGCATGAGATGAAGTATCTTTTCCACTCCAGCTGTAATCAGGTGTTGTTCATGTGTACATACATACATACAATGTGTTTGTAATTGTATGCTGCCTTACAAGAAATCATTCAGTGTTCTAAAAAATCAAAATCTTTAATGGACTTCAAATATCCTGCAGAAATAATTATGTGGTATAGAATTTAATTCATCTTACTGATTAGATTTCAATAAATAGAAAAATTGGACATTGCTAGTTTGTAATCCCAGGATTTATTAAATACAATTTGATGAAATTATATAAAATACGAGGAAATTGGTCACATTTCATCTAAATTTACTGCATTGGGAAAAAATTTCACCAGTTCTTTTCTATTCCATTTTCACAAAAATAATTTAATATTACTGCATTATACCCCTAAGCCCTGGACACTGATGAAAAGTACAAAAGCTGGTGTAATCCCATTTTAATCACAAATTTTCAATCAATTTTGCAGAAATAATGAAGAGATTATAGGTGCAATGCACTATTTATTTTTGTTCTACTTGCTCTTTACTGACTTAAATATAGCTTCAAACCAGCTAATAAAATCTTGATATCAAATGAGACAGAGTGATGAAGAGTGTACACCTTATGCTACAGCCATAACTATTAATTTTGAAAATTCTGAACACATTTAAATAGAAGTAGAAATTGCAAAAAGAAAAACTCTGGGAAGGAATACAATAAAAAAACAACCAATAAAACCAAAAATTTGAATTTTAGATAAAGCAATAATCAAGTAAAAAAAAAACGAAAAAAAAAAAATGAATAAGAAATTAGATTTAAAAAAATAATGAATAAAAAATTATATTAAAAAAAAGTAATTTAGATTGATCAATCAATCCTTATGCGGGCCACCTCTTCTTCTGCAATCTTTATTCTACTGATAATTTCTATTTCTGGGGAAAAAAACATGACTCCTTTAAAGGAGAATGAAACCCTTAAAACCAGCTGAATCCATATCAAAGAGAAAAATCAAAGAAACATATTGTTGAAAGTTTGAGGAAGATTGAATGGATAATAAGAAAGTTATGAGCATTTGAATGTCGAGATCAGTAATGCCATGTAGATCCTCCCATTGGCAATGCGACCAATATCTGTGATGTCACACACGTACAACTCCCTCATTACTTTAGTACTTATTTCACTTATATTCTCACTTTTATAGAGTCTATCACAAGGTGAGGTGTTCTCTTTATGACAGGACAAGTACAGAGGTTTCACAACATTATATCATTGATGAATCGTTTGTCAAATGATTAGAATGAGCAAAAAGAGATGTTTTGGGGTATATTTTCAGTGTCCAAAAGGGGAGAGTTGTTCATCTGTGACATCATAGATCTTGGTCGCATTGCCAATGGGAGGATCTCCATAGCATTAGTGATCTCGACATTCAAATGCTCATAACTCTTCTATTGCTAGTCCTATTTTACTCAAACTTTTGTTGATCTTATTCTTTGATTTTTCTGCTTTCACAAAAGCTAACTTGCTCCAAGAGTTTCATTCTCCTTTAAACAATGATGTACAATTACTTTCAGATAAATTTTATTGCTAATAATTCAAAGGCCAACATTCTGGAATTTACCTTGACAGTTGTTAACCAGTTGGGTTGCTCCGCCTCCCATGTGTCTACTTTCAACCAATCAGAATTCTCGACAGCCATTTTACACATTTCAATACGATGCTTGCTTGATATTAGGCCCTGCACATGTATAAAAAAGTCAAAAATAAAAATATATATTATGATGCATGCTACATGTACATGTATCAGCTCATTAAATTCTGCCAAATAATTGGCTCAGAGCAAATTTGTTGCAAAATTCCTGATTGTTCAAAATATTTCATAAAATCAACACAACTATCAGGAACAAACAAGTACATGTACAGGTGAGGTACATACTTGTATGAAATAAGAATGAATCTTGGAATTATTACAATGTAACATGTAGGCCTACAGTACAAGCAAAATATGTAGTTTGAAAAGTAACATTAATTTTAGTTTTCATTTTCTTGACAAAATCCTGAGATTATATGAAATAACACAACGGCATCACAATACAAGATAACACAAACATCACATGATACTTTTTTTCAAATGTACATGTGTGTTAAAAAATCAAAGTTCAAGCCAAAATCAAGAGCTACACTTTCACTTTCATAATTTACTATTGACCAAACATTTTTATTAGAATCAAATTGGAGGTTTCATTCTGCGGTAATGTTGGGATTAAAAAATCATTCAACTGATCAAGTGTCATTGACTCATTGCCCATGAATTTTGAATGTATACCCAAATGAAACAAAGGCAACAAATTATGACATATTGAGGTCTGCCTTTTTGTATTTGAAGCAAAAATTTTAAATAATCATAAACAATCTTTATCCTCATGCCAATAAAGTTTCTTAGGTACCCTAAAAGAATATTGCTCACTATAATAAAGTTTGCTACAGTATACAGCGCGTCCCCTAAAAAAGTCCCTCTGATATAGGACTGAATTAATTCTAATATGTGGTAGTATTCTCAAATAAATGTTCATGAGTAGAAAGTTCATTTCATGATCTAACTTCTATGAAAATTTCATTGGTCGTGCTTCAGCAGTTTTGAATACACACTGTTACGTAACAGTGGTGCATTTTAGCCCATTCCAAGTTTGCAGCATTGATGCATATCTGCATTGTCTATGGCATGTTAACCCCCATTCTTACATCCAGGATCTGAGCAGGGACATTTCCCTTATCAAATCTAGGCTCATCAAACTAGGGCATGTTCAGAGGACAAGAAGCCTTAAAAAATTAAGTTTGTTTGATGATTGATAAGGGAATCAGTGCACCAACGTGAAAGAAAATGTGAATGATGGATGAGTAAAATAAGCTGAAAAATAAAGGGGAATCCACAAGTTAATCACCCTTGGCGAAAAAGGAACTTTACCAGAGAAAAATTTGACTTTTTTACTTTAAAAAGTTACATTGAATTAACTTGACCACAGTAGCTTATTAACTAAAAAAAAGTAATAAAAACAAAAATGCAGTATTAGGCATGAAACAAACATTACCGATTGTCTTATCATTGTGCATCTCCTGTTATCAAACATGAAATGAACTGCCAAATATTGTTTTTGCCCCTCTGAACTGCTCAAGGTTGTGATTTGATGAGCCTGATCAGTTCATGGAGATTTCCCTGGTCAGATCAGGGAATTCCTTGGTCAGAATGGTCAAAGGGAGTTGATAATGCTAGAAAGTGCAGAACACACAGTAGTGCTGCATGCATGCAAACTTGGAATGGGCTGAAAAGCACCACTGTTACACAATAGACTGTGTATTCAAAACCACTGAAGCGAGACCAATGAAATTTTTATAGAAGTTAGAACATGAGATGAGCTTCCTAGTTCCATAACTTTCATTGAGAATAATATTTATTTTTTAAAGTAATTTAGCCGCATATAAGAGGGACATTTTTTGGGGACGCGCTATATTTTATGTTTCACTCTGTCACTCAACCATATAAATGTCTAAACTTTCATAATCATAAAAGTAAATTGTTGTGTGAATCAAGACCTGATGGAGGTTATTTAAAATTTTAAGGTTTTTATTTCTTACACAAGTATAGATTAATAGATATTTTCGTACTGCATACCAAAGCCAGCTATCTTATGTACACTTGATGTGGCAAAAATAGTTTTGTCAGGTTCAAAGATTAACAGATAAACGTGCAAAAAAGTTTTTAAAAAAATAAATAAAAATTTCTCGAATACTATTTAACTATACAGAGTAAATCAAAGATATTTTCTTCAATAAACCTAATGTTTTTTTTACTTGTTTACCAAAGCATTTCCCCAAAGCACAATGACACACATATGTACTTTAGGTTGAATACTATACATCATGAAAATCTGATCCGTTTCAAATATGTGATCCTATGACAAACACAAAAATTGACTAAAGAATATACAAGTACAAAATCTAAAGACCAGCTACATGTACATGTAAAAAAATATATAATAATGTACAATACTACAAATAAATACTCCAGCATGTTGCCATATTATTTTCTGTCATGTTGCATATAGTATGAAGATATATAATTTCACCAAGATTAACACATTTTGAACCAAGCTACATTACTGTATGTATGTCAGCTTAATGAACCTATCGCCTCCTAAGCGTTACTTTGGGGACCAAAAGGGTCTGAGGAAACAAACAACCTTGAGCAAGACTTGTATTACAGGTATCTGTGAGAACTAAACAAGAGCCATACTATTGACAAACTGGAATCACTGGTGTTTTATAATACTTTAATGCAGTAAATATGCCTTAAAATCTCTGAAAGGTATCCAGTATAAAGTGTTTATAAATGTAGATGGATACTCAACTTTGTACAGCTGAAGTATCCCTACACTAACTGCCAGATCTATAGCATTTTTTTGCACATTTACAATACAGGTAACTTTAAAAAGTAATTAAAATTTTTATAATTTAAACAGATCTCCACATGTAACCTTTGATGCATACAAGTTTTAGTTTGCAAGAAGAAAACTGCTTATAAAAATATTTATTAAAGAGAATTTCAACATTTGCCTGTGAAGGGGTGATAAGAACATGGATCAGTTCTTTCAATAACCCCAAAATTAGTGGGCTTAATAGTACAAATCAACATTGATGAAAGAGATAAGGGAGTATCAATGGGGACTCAATCTACATACTAATTACCTACACTAATAGGTACTTGACATTTAAAGACGCACCCATAATGAATATTAACGTCAAACTACTTTAGCTTCAAACTTCTTTCATATCTTCATTAGATAGCTAGGACAATGAACCCATTTCAAAATCAATCACATGATGCCTGAATCCAAGATGAATAATGACAGCAGCTGTTTTATTACTATTTTACTAAAGGGATTTTACTTGATCTTGTGAAAATGTTCATTCAATATTTGAAGTTCCTGCCAGTGTCAATGTTCATAGATCTAATGATAGCAAAGTTTGGATGCCAAAATCTTCATGTACATGTAATGTAACTGATCAAGAAAGATTGGGACAAAATGAATATATTTTCTGTATCAAAATAGATTACAATGGCACATTTCAGATACATGTAAATTAAAACAGTGATGAATTTAAAAAACAAAACTAATACATACAAAAGGACACTGAAAAGAGAAAATATAGATCACTTTATTTTCAAACCATTGACAAGGACTGGTCTGAATACCATTATGGTTATAATTAAATAGGGAAAGGAAAAGAAATTAAATGAACATTTTCAATTCAGTATTCAAACATATAAAGAATTTTTTTGCACTAACAACAAGAGATTATACTCAGGTTTCATTGCCTGAAATGCTTTGCACTGCTTAAAAAGAACACTTAAGGTCAGGACGTTCCACAGTTATGTTTGTGCGCATTATGATCTGCGCATAGTTTACACTCTGCGCGCTGACGTCACAATGGATGAACAGGTGATTAATTAGCTGCGGGTATGAGCTGATTTTTCTCATCTTCTGCACTTTACCTGCAGATCCGATGTGTTATTTCATGAAGCTAAAAAGTGGAATTATTCCATGGACGATTAAAAAAAAATTCTCTACAATTTCAAAATACTTTACTCTGCAGTGCTGCCAAGAATCACGAATATTACCCCGAGTTTGAATAAATGGTAGAGTGGTTTTGATTTTTTCTTCACATAGATACAAAGTATTCGGCGCATTTTTGGTGTTTTAAAAAGCACATTTGCTCTAATAACAAGTGGAATGCCTCTGGCCGTCTCACCTGCATCACGCGATTCAATATAGCAGCAGTGCTGATTTTGAAAACTACTATAACTCGCACAAGATGTTCAGTGATACTTGGTTACTCTTATTTCCACGTTTTATGAACTAGACCAATACACTTATAGAGATATGATGGCAATTCAACAAATACCCCCAACGTGGCCAAAGTTCTTTGACCTTACATGACCTTTGACCTTGATCATGTGACCTGAAACTCGCACAGGATGTTCAGTGATACTTGATTACTATTATGTCCAAGTTTTATGAACTAGACCAACACACTTTCAAATTTATGGCTGTAATTCAACAAATACCCCAATTTGGCCAAAGTTCATTGACCCTAAATGACCTTTGACCTTGATCATGTGACCTGAAACTTGCACAGGATGTTCAGTAATACTTGATTACTATTATGTCCAAGTTTCATGAATCAGATCCATAAACTTTCAAAGTTATGATGGTAATTCAACAGATACCCCCAATTCGGCCAAAGTTCATTGACCCTAAATGACCTTTGACCTTGGTCATGTGATGTGAAACTCATGCAGGATGTTAAGTGATACTTGATTAACCTTATGCCGCCGCCGCCGCCGTCGCCGTCGGAAAAGCGGCGCCTATAGTCTCACTCTGCTATGCAGGTGAGACAAAAATGCTGATAGTTTAAAAACAAGCACATGAACCTCTATTTTTTAATGTTTGTACCTCTTAGGTATACCTTCCTTTACAATTCTGCAATTTTTGGTGAAAATGACATGGATTTTGAATAAAGTGCAGCATTTATTGTACATTTGTAGTTTGTTACTGAAATTTCACATTTTTTAGATTGGGATTTTGTTATCTTTTACGCCATTTTTAAGAACTGGCAGTGCTGTTAAACTTAAAATTGCAAACAAATAGCACTATAAATAGATTCTCCATTCTAACGATACAATTATTAACTCTCTTGCGAAATTTGATGACTTTTTCATGTATTTTGACTGAGTAATAAAGGTTTAAACTCATTGTAGTAATCTTGGGCGGTCTAAAAATGCCAAATTCTTTTGAATGCGCAATTTTTAAGAACATCAATTTAGGTGAACTTTGAAGCTCTATAGCAAAAAATCAAGCACATGGACCTATGTTAATTTTTGCATATTTTGAATATTAAGGTTCTAAAGTATCTATGTGCAAAGTTTGGTGAAAATGACATGGATTTCACTTTAACTGTGGAACGTCCTTAAAAAAATTTTTTTTGGGTTATTTATTTGGGGGCAAGACAGTATTGTCCTACATATATGCAAGTTCATAGTTGTGAACTAAGAGAAAGCATCTATTAAGTCTACCCTTTGTTTGTGACTGAATGAAATTATGCAAGGTTGATTTTATACAAATTACAATGTCAACCAAATAAACTTTACTCACTGCAGAAAACATACACAAGACATCCATGTACATGTACATGTACATATTTCAGCTGTTGGTTTTATACATACATGTATAACTGTGAGGTTAATAACCCTTTCCACAAGAGGTGATACCTTTCTACCAAGTCGTGAAAAAGGTACTAAAAGCAACACTTACAGTACACACTTGGTAGCATTTTACGTCCCCAAGGCATGTGACCATAAAACATAATGATGGTTTACAGAGTGCCGACCGCCGACACAAGTTGACGTCATTTCATATTCAGAAGTACAACCTTTTCTCAGGGACTTAAACTCAATGTTGAGAGTTGAAGATATATTCTCTTGTTGAGAATTAAAGCTATACTCAAAAAGTGGGCAATAGATTGAAGAAAAAGTCTTGCTTATCAACTTTAATTTGAGAGTCATATCGATTAGAAGTATTTCCAGTTAAGTTCATTTTGTGAAATACTTGTAATTCAATCTAGACTGAAAACAGAGTATGATTAAATCCTGATATTTGTTTTTTTGCTAAATTACATGTATATATACTAAATTTTAACCAGAATCATTTTTGCATATGAACGTACAACACAAAATTGTTTTTGAATTAATCTGGTGTAAACAAGTGGTGGATCCAGGATTTTGAAATATAGGGGGTGCAGATACTAGGGAGGGGGGGGGGCATGTGAAGTGAACCTTCATCCCTACCTTGATCCACCAGTGTGTAAACCACATCTGGAATATATATTAAAAACAGAATGAAATCAAGCAGATAATTTTAATCTCACCTGTTTTTTGTATCCATCATTAACTGGAGATAAAATGCCACCAATGACCTGAAATTTCCCTGTATGATGCAAATAATCTCTGGCTATCTCTGCAAATGCAAAACAATAAAGAATAATGAATACAGACATTATTTCCCAACTTACATATTTCATTCATATATTTTCTCCTTTCAGTAGAAAAAAAAATGACCTTTGGGTATTACGAGTATTAGAAAATACTGTACATGTACACTCTAAATTACAGAGATGTGAAATACAGTGTACATTGGCTGTCAAGTTCCTGATTTATATTGAAGATGTTTAAATCTCAGATCATTTAAAGTTTTGCTTTGGATATACATGTTGTGCTCTGCTGATAATTATAAAACCACAGCTGGTCTGGATTTCTGTTAAATCTTTGCAATTTAAAGTTTAGACTTTATCAAAATAGAAGCCTCATAAAAGTCATAATAATCTTTATGAGTATGATCAAATGCAACTCTTCTATATTTGCATTCCATTCATATTGTAAACTGACATTGTGACGATAATAATGATATCTAGAGTGAAAGTTGTATTTTTCCCTCTACTTTTTTGCTGTTCTCTATTGTCCTCTGATTAGAAACCAAGACCTTAGCTAGCCTATGTAAACCCTATTTACTTGATGATTTTTCCATACGCCTCTCAAGCTTTGAAAGTATTCATCATCTGAAGTCATTAGTGAGGAGATGAATATATCAAAATGAAAGGACATGCATACAGAATTATTACAAACTAAGTGAAATGTATTCCTAATTTCTCATTCCCATATACAGGGATTGCTCTGTTTCTATATCCAACAGATTTATAACAATCAGAGCGAACAATAAATAATGCGGATGGAATAAAAAAATAAACAAAATCAATTCAACATGATCTTTCAGAGAAGAGATTTCTATTGTAAAGTACATTTATGATTTGTAAAATTACACTCAAAGATTCATTCCATTTGTGACATCACATTGATGTTAATAAGCACTTAGTAAAAATTGAAAATACATTCACACAAAATTTATTCAATTTTTATTTTTGAGTTGTTAATAAAAAATATTCTACAGATTATTTTCAACAGAAAATATTTTGATAAATTTTATATTTTAATAGAATAAACCCCCCCCCCAAAAAAAAAGAGAAGAAAAAAAATACAAAACAAATGAAAACAAATTTAATAGAGAAGATAAAAACAACAAACAAATGATAATAGAAATAAACAATTCATTTTTCACAACTATAATACATGTAGAATTATAAATTGCTATTTTGGTTCTGAAACATCCACCTAGTTTACCCACTATATAAATTCAAATATTTTTATCCATGTCGCAATATCACTGGCTATTCTTCTACTATTTTGTCAATATAGAGTATCTGAAGATGTCACAATTATTATCAATAATACCATTAATAAACCCTAGCAAATAAAAAAAAACATACCAAGTGCATCACATATATATTTAAAGCTGTATTCTTTTGGGGGGTGCCAGCTTTGAAGTCTGTAACATAGACTACAGTGTAATTTACCCAGCAGAGATGGAAGATTGCTAATCATAACGGCCAAAATGATAAACATTTTGCCAGTGGGGCACAATGATGTTGATTTTCGCAGACTCTCAGGTCACGTCACAGCACTATATGACGTCACTTACAAACTGTCCCACATGATGTAAGTTTATGTGGTTTCATAGAGAAGACTGACCTGCATTCTTACAACAGCTATTCTAGAGAAAGTCTAAGCTTCATGTAGATATATTTTAGAGAGACAATTGATCAAATCCTAACATCCAATTATTCTAAAAGAAATCTTTGACAAGAATATGATTTGTAATCACTATTTAAAGGAGAAGTTAACCCTGGCTAAAAATTCATTGTAAAAATGGCAGAAAAGGAACCGTAATAAAAACATTTGAGGGAAAATCCATCAAAGAATAAAGAAGTTATTAGAATTTTATCTTTTTTTATTTGTGATGTCATATGCGAGCAGCTTCCTCAAATATTGTATGGTAAAAAATCATTAAATGTCATTTTCTCAGAAAATTGAGAGTAGTTTTTATTGTGCCTTCAGTATATCAATAGAACAATGAAACAATCATTTACACCTCCTCAGAAAAGAATAAAAACATGAGTCAACACAAACTATTAAAAATTTGAAATTTCTGGATTTTATATTATGGGACAGCTGCTCGTACCTGGCATCACAAATCAAAAACTTTAAATTCTAATAACTTTCTTAATCTTTGATCGATTCTCCTCAAACCTTCACTGATATTTTTTTGGTGATATTTTTACAATGAACTTTTCATCAGGGTGAACTTAAGTGATTACAATAGTATTACACTTGAGGAATTCATGGCTATTATGCGAAAGTTGCCCCGAGTTTCAACTTGCCATTTAGAGATTAACATTGATTTTTACTTTTTAGTTATCTTTTTATTATACATATTACAGTCATCAATGACTTTTTGAATTGAATAGAAATGAATTTCTTGAGCAATCTCTTTCAAAACTTCATCTAATGTCTTTTTTTTTTCTTGGGATGAGTTAACCTGCTTGTTGGACATCAATAACATTGTGCCAACCTTTCTTTTAAGAGAGAATTAATTGATTGGTTCTCAGAGTTTAATGCCTTTCAACCTCAAAAAGGCTGATTGCTTCTGCAACCTTTGCTGTCATGTTTACTTGAATTTTGCTGGGCTTTATCATGCCATGTCTAAACAGATATTTACTGAGGATTTCCAGTAGTTTATCTGGTATCAGGTAAGGTACAGTAAGTCAACGATAATTCCTGGTCATGTTTCCTACAGGAAATGATGAAATCTGTTATCAGATTTAAAGAGGAAATCCTATTCACTCCTTTTCCTGACCACTGCATCATGTCTAAAAAAAAAATCTTGAACGATTCAGGCAATGGCTCCCTAGATTTAATATTCATTACTAAATATTATCTCCAATAATCTTTCCAAGGTAATTATTATTTATGTGACTATCGTTAAAAACATAATACTGAACAAGTACTAGATGTAGACTTATGCCTAAAGCAATTAACAGGATATCTCACCTTGAAAGAATTTGCAATTTATTAGGTGAAATAACATTTGACTTGTTGGCATCCCAGAACCAGAAACTTCTTGAACTGTATCAGGCAATCTGAAAATATTCTTACAATGTAGTATAATTTTTAACATCAGAACCAAAGTAAAACACACTCGTTTTTATGGCATGAAGAAAGAGGGTAAAGCCTCATCATATACTTATAAAATTCCTATCATGAATATAGAGATAAATTGGCAATAGACATGTAAAATTTGCTGTACGGCCAGTAACTTTTCAGAAATAAGCAGCTCTACTGGTCCGACTTGACCAGTTAAATATATATCAAACTAAAGGATATTTTCTTTTATAAAATTGGTTCTTACATCTCAAAAAATGGCTCTCATGAATTATATTGTGTGTGTTCTGTTTTTTTTTTTTTTTTTAGGGAGGGGGGGGTAACAATAAGCAATAAAAGAGAGCAAAATAAACTCAAGTCTTTCAGTAAAAATTTGAAAATCTGGCTATCTACTCGTCTGACATGACCAGGTCGGACCAGTAGGAAAAAATGGTTAGTATGGAGCCCTGATGTACATGTATATGAAGGTTTTAAGGGCAAAAGTTTCTACATAAATGATGATCTAACAAAAGATGATCTATCAGAGAAAATGAAATGGTTGAACTCTGTCCAGAATCTCTATCAGTAACACATTTACTAATAGGCCCCGTTATGGTGAAATATGAAATGGAATATACACAAAACTGTCCTAATCACTCAGAAAATTTAAAGCTTTATGAATAAAATATGCTTCTTTTTAATTTTTTACCATGATCAACTCTCATTGCTTTCTAATTTATCACCAAAAATAACATTTCTAAAGAATTTTTGAATTGTCAAAATCAAGAAAAAATTATTTTGCATTGGTAATAAGAAAAGGGAAAAAGGTAAATTGGCCAGATGATTAATCATTATTTTTGTATCAAATTCAGATTGATTCAATATCAAGGAACATCTTGGACTGACTCTTAGTCAGGTTCACACAAAGTTAGATAGTTTTAAGAATGTCAACTTTTAAGAATTATGACTTCTATTGTTTTATTTTCCTTTCCACGGTTGTCTGAATAATAATGCATCATTTATATTTTTTTGGAGAACGGGAGTTCATAATGAAAAGTATTTAAAATGTATTTTTATTTGATAGCACCTCCAAACAATTTGAAAATGTTCCTGATCATCCGTTTTAATCTGAGATATTTACGACTTCTAATCTGTTTTATTTTTCTTTCTGCAGTTGTCTGAATAATGCGTCATTTACAGTGTTGAAATTACTTTTTATTTTTAGGGAGCCATTTTTCATTTTACCAGAGCCATTTTCAGTTTCCGAGAGCCATTCTTTTTCAGTGATTCAGCGCATGGTTTCGCATTGCAGTTTATCCTGCTTGTTTACGAATGCATTTAATGTTAAACATTATTTTTTCTTCATTGTTATTGTTAAATTATCATTTTATTGTTGTTCATTTACATGTAGATCTAATGTTTGTTTGTATGCTATTACTCATTATCCAAGTCCCCTCCTATGGGTAATTGGTAGTCTCAACACGGGAAGAAATCTTGGATCACGAGGAGTAATTAGACAGTTAGTGTTTTTAGTGTGATTAATTTTTGTTTTATTTAGTGGTTTTATCATCGTTTCATCAACTTGGAAGAATATAGGTCTAGGCCTACAGCCACAGGACAGAAAAGAAAGACAATTTTTGTCGTTTGAAAAAGTGTCCCGAGTCAGTTGTTATAGTGTCAATAGGAAAATGTGTGGTGGAATTCCCCGTTCAGTGAGAAGCTTCGCACCGTTTCGCATTGCGAACAATGAATAGTTTTCTTTTGAAAATCTTCCAACCGTGGATTCCATTGAAAGATTGCTGATATTTAAGGTGTCTCAAGTTTGTCCCTAGCCCAGTGACTTGTCTTGGATGACGTTAAGGACTTCACTTACAGCATTAACTTACCTCCCTATGTATTGGAAAGTACGGAGCCTTTAAAGTGCCATCGACTTGATGACTTGGCGAGATACGTTATCTCGCCAAGTTGACTTATAAAAGGTTATATGCCAACATGGCGAGATACGTTATCTTGCCAAGTTGACTTATAAAAAGTTAGATCTATATGTCAACATGGCAAGATATTTTATCTTGCCAAGTCGACTTATAAAAAGTTATATATCAACTTGGCAAGTTATTTGGACTCTCGCCGGGCCTTGGACACTTCATATCTTGCCATGTTGACATATAATGTTTTATAAGACGACTTGGCAAGATAAAATATCTCGCTATATTGACAAATAACGTTTTAAAAGTCAACTTGGCAAGATACCGTATCTCGCCATATATTATAACTTTTTATAAGTCGAATTGGCGAGATAACGTATCTCGCCATGTCGACATAACTTTTTAACTTGACGAGATAACATATCTCACCATGTCGACATAATAATAAGGTTATTAATAATTATTATGTCGACATGGTCATGGCAAGATAAAGACAAGTATCTCACCAGCCCAAGTCGATGGCACTTTAGTTTAAGGCTCCGTAGGAAATAGACAGCTGACAGCCGTCTGTTTCGAGGAGTTTTTAAACATTTTTTATTTTTTAAATTTCTCCTCGTACACAGACGGCTCGCTATCGTGCAGCCACCATTAGGGGACTTACAATGCAAAATCCCCCCGTCTGGGCTTTTCAATTTTTGTCTTAAATGAATCAAACTTTTTAAAATTAACGCGACCGAAATGCAAATTAATATTCCCTCTTGGCATTAATAGCCAAAAAACGGGGAAAATCAAGTTAAAAGGAACAAAAACAGTGACTTACCTCGGCTGTCGCGCAACTTCACTGCCCTGTTTTATCCGAACTTAATACACATAAACATATGGCCATTGAGTCCCCTGTACAGATCGCGCTAGTAGAACTTCGGTCTCTGTATTTGGTGAGTGAAGCCAACGGAGTTCAGGGGCCCGTTTCTCAACACCGTCATAATTATAAGTCTAACTTCTTGACTAAATCGGAGATAGTGAGCTACTTGTCCGCTAACCGTTTCACGAAGCCCTCTTTACCAAGATCGGGTACAACAACCTCACTAAATATTCATGACACCTCCGAACCTGTCTTAACTTCTTTCTTAATGACATAGTGACATTACGTGGGTAGACTATGACATGCGAAAGTGCCTAGAAATTTTGAAATTATAATCTTACGTAATCAATCATAGTGGTTGAAATTACATCTCAAAACAAGTGGGTTAATGCATTCAATGATAATTGTAATACAAAGAAACTATAAAAACTGTTGGTAAACGCCACAAAACCATTCATTTTGAAATAGTAAAATGATTTAATCGATAAAGATTCTACCACGTCAGGCCATCCATAACTGAACTCGTATTTGTTGTTTTCAGACCCCTATTAACAGTTGGATGAATTCTATCTCTAATTTATGCATATAATTTGTCCAATATCGTATCTTTCGGTATCAATGATTAAAAATGTTTCGTTAAACTATATTTTGATGACGTTTGGAATCGTAAAAGTCTGTATAATTATCACCATTTTACAAAGAAAACCGTTATGGTTTACTTTCGTAAACTATTAAAATTGGGTCTGCCGGGGGTACCCATCTCAACGTCCACAAGTGATTTTTTAGTCATGAAATGAATTATTCATAATTTAATTTTCTCTGCAATTGAATGCTCCAGTCTTCATGGTCTAAGTATGTATGATGCATAGTTCACCTGTGCTATTATTTTGAAAAGATTTATTTCCCAATTCATCATAATATTTGCAATTTTGTCATAATTTTTCTTTTTGAAAATTATGCTATTTTGTGACTAAGGCTACGTCTCGTCTGCTCTTTTTACCGATAGTATCGATATCAAGGTATTCTACTTCTAGTTAGGAAGCCTTTCGAGAAACAAGTTTAGTAAGATTGGAACTAACTCCGTGGTTGGTGGATAAAGATATGACTAACTTGTCCATGTGTTGAGAAACGGGCCCCTGCTGAACAACCAACATAACAGAGACCGAAGCTTTGTTTTGGTCTACGTTAACCCAGAGAGCTCCAGCCCGCGTAGCGGGCTGGAGCCCAGACGCTCAGTGTGTAAACGGGCATTCAGGTGAGAGTACCGTGAAGTTTGGTCAAAATAATTTTGATAATACATAATTAAAACAGAAATTAAGCACTTACCACGATTGTATGGATGATAGTCTAACGAGTGGCAGTTTCCTGACATCGAGGCACAGACTGGAACCTCAAAAAACGATCAGTTCTGTCGCGGTGGCTCTCCTTCTTTCAAAATTCATAGCAAAATGGCCGTTCGAGAGGGTGTAGGGCGCATGCGCGAATTTGACAAAGTCTATATGCGCTAGTGCTATACTAGCCTCGGTCTCGATCGGCCATTTTGTGTTGAATTCTGAAAGAGGAGAGCTACCGCGACAGAACTGATCGTTTTTTGAGGTTCCAGTCTGTGCCTCGATGTCAGGAAACTGCCACTCGTTAGACTATCATCCATACAATCGTGGTAAGTGCTTAATTTCTGTTTTAATTATGTATTATCAAAATTATTTTGACCAAACTTCACGGTACTCTCACCTGAATGCCCGTTTACACACTGAGCGTCTGGGCTCCAGCCCGCTACGCGGGCTGGAGCTCTCTGGGTTAGGTCTACGTAGGACTAGGAAAGTAACCTTGCTTTAAGTTTAACTTGAGTTACGAATTATTTGTATTTTCCAAATATGCCTCTGGCTCATCCCCCCCCCCCCCCCCCAGCCAGTGCAGAGAGGAACGGCTGATCCCGCCATCGACATCGCCGGCTCCGCTGGCGCTGCACGCTGTGCCTGTGGCTGTGGAGTTTCTATTCCGCCTCTCTCGGCTCTACTGGCAAATGTAATGTAAGATTAATTTCGTTCAAAACACGCTTTACATCATATAATCACTAATAAACAATAAAAGGGCACAAATAGTCAATTTCCTTGCATAATTACTCACCAAACATTCTCATATGCATATTTGTAATCGGGTTATACGACCCGCAAGCCAGAAGTATAACTCTCGTGGGCGCCGCCATCTTGTCGTTGGATCGAAGAGGTTGACGAACTTTTGGGTGAACAACAGCTGAGAGTGGAGCAGACGGCTTCTCACCAGTGGAGAATCCCGTAGCAGCCGCCGCTCCATTGCTCGCGCATTTCGTACAGGGCGTTGAGCTTGTTTTGATCGGTGACGGCGGAGGTCGAAAAAAGTGTGGGGAAACCGAGCGGGATCGCCTCGTAGAACTATCTCGATTGGGCCTCATACAGATTGTTAATAATTTAAACTTTCCCGGCATTTCATAAAAAATGAATCAAAACATGGGTAAGCGTTCGATTCAGCGACAACAAATCCATGAGTGTAAATAAAAAGAGAATGCAGTTGACTGAAGTTGAGATGTTGTCTTGACTGTCCCAGTTTCGGTCATCCCAAAGTTGCCTTTCGTCATTTCGCACGAATCACTTGCTCCGAGTTGGTTGGCTAAGGAGTCCCGAGTGGGCGGGTCAGGACGTAAGCCGATAATACTCTTCTCTGTAAACAAGTGGGCAAGGCAAAAAGCTGAATAGCAGTGAGTGATGAAATGGAATGTTGACGTCACCTTGTAATGTTATTTAGGAAATTTTGAGAAAATATTGCACATGCAAAAATTGTTGTTGTGCAGTGCTGCATGGCCAAACCAGTTAATGAGTTATTTATCTTAAATAATAATCTTCCATTGTTTTAGAAGTTTAGGTCTCAATTTTTTGTTGTATGCATGCATTTTTTGTAGTTTGCATACATTTCTTCTATTTTGTTTTCTGAAATGTTTTTTTCTTCAAATTTGTCTTGCTTCATTACTATTTATATAAATTTTGAATTGTTTGTATCATTCTTATCTCTTTTATTTACTTGAGGTCTGCTATGTTCCATGCACGCATGCGACCCCCTATATATTTCTTTTTTTGGGGACGGTGTCAATTTATAGCCATATCTATTCCTTCCATTGAATGAAACTCAGTTATTTGAATTATTATATTTATTATTTTGTTAGTTTTCTCTGATTTGTGATTGTATGCTTGGGATTACAGTTAGATTTATTATACACTTTGGGGGACGGGGGATCTAGCAGTATGATGTCCATATACTTTTTTTTATTTGTTTTTTATATTAAAAAATTCTTATCAAATCAATAGAAAAAGAGAGCAAAAAACTTTACATCTTAATCTTGCTATTGCAGAAAAGGGAAGAATATCAGCAACAGATGAAGATGAATAACGAGCAGCCCTCTCATAAAAAATCAGAAATATACAGTGATTAGATTGAGGGAGATAAGACATCCAGTATCATGTCTGACATAACAATCAAAATCATCAACACATCATTAACATTATCATCACCTTCATCATCATCAAGCACTAATTGATCCATCATTCATTATCATAATCATTACTATTTCCATTACGAATTTCAATCACCTTTTTCAACAAATCATACTTTCAAAGCGCATTATACCACAAGCATTAGTATTCCATATTTGCTGCACTGTAAATGGACAATTTGTCATCATCATTTTCATTTTTTTTTTCAATTTTGGTCAAGTATCTTTTAATCCATGATATAACATTTTAACAATATTTGTTTAATCTGTAAGTCCATTAGACCTAGGGTGACCTTTGACCAAGACCCAGTGACATGAATACTTACATGTAAATAACTGCCGATACTTGATAACCATTATTTTAATGATGGAATCTGAACTTAAATATTGAAATTAACCTTTATTTTGTTTATATTAATACCCAAACATAGTCAAAGTTTGTTGACCTGAATTAATCTTTTTATAATAATTTTGCGCCCTGAAATTCATACCAAATGATCTGTGAGAATGTACAAGTTTCATGAAATAGGACCTTATTCATTAAAATTACGACATTTCAAAGACAAAATCAACCTTAGGTTGGTCAAAACAAAATGAGAGTAGAGAGAGATACAGTTACTATTTTTCTTCATACATTTATTTTTCCAACAACATATTATTAATATGATTACATATCATAAACAAATACAACACATAGATCGAGAATCGCAAGTTATCAGCAAATTCATATCCATGGTCCTCTTGCAACAATTGAGAAGATAGTCATAAGCACACTTGCCGCCTTCTCACAAAGAGATGCAATCGATCAAATTAATCTCAACTATGGAAAGTCACTGATGTAATAATTTTTCATATAAGCGTATACACTGTCCCTTTGATCACTCTGATTTTTCATACAAAGGTGCATTCTACATGAAGGTATCTGGGGCTTTCCATAGTTTGAAACTGATTTGATCGAACACAAGTGATTCCTGAAGTGTGATGAATTCAAATAGACCCCAACTACAGTAATCCATTTGCTGGATAATTTAATTTCCAAGAGCGCATTTGTATGATCATAATTTATGAGAGATGAATTAAATAATGCATTTTTCATCAACTCAACCATTCACCTTTTATCAAAAGAAAACAATTTTAGATGAGGTATTGTGACATCAATGATTTTCATAGATAAATTTTGAAGCAATACGAAGTATTTATGTGATACGGATCAGGAACTTTTAAATGACAGCACCTGGGCTTGATATACATGTAAAATTAAATGTGGATACTTGCTATTTAATGCAGTTAGATATAGCTTAATAACATTAATCAACAGTTGATGATGATTATCATAGCTGTATGACATGTTATAAAGCTCTTGTAATAAATAATACAGACCGCCTCATTTCAACATGAGCATAAACATCAGTTGAATATTACTTTATATAGCTTGAAGTCAATCATCTCAGGCATGAAATTTAGAATTGTTATATTGCTTTAAATAAGGAACAGGTATAATTTATCTGCTGTGGTACATGACATATACCTCTATGCAATTAGTAGTGACAATTCATGATTTGAACACGATTCATGTCTAACTTCATTAGCAGGAATTTGAATAGCATTTGTGTCTAGAAAAATCCAGGCCCCGTTTTACAAAGAGTTGCGATTGATCCAATCAACCACAACTATGGAAAGCCAGCATTGTCAAAATCTATTTATGCATGTTTGTTCAAAATATTTTTAACTATGATGTATATTCATACATTCATTGTCTTCTTGAAATGTCAGTGTGCTTCTCTTTGTTTACAAAGGACATTATTCAAATTTCTTGGAGAAAATATTATGACAGTCATGGCTTTCCATAGAATTAAGGTTGATCGGATCAATCGTAACTCTTTTGTAAGACGGGACCCAGATGTCCATGTCACACTCTTCTACTTAGATGTACCCAAAGTTACATAGACTACCAAAAAAATATCTGCTTATAGCAACTATAAAAATCCTTTCTAACCTTATAATTTTGTTCAAATAAGTATTTAAACGGCTGCTCTTGGATTGTTAATCCCCAATAGGTAACATATTTTATCTTTTTTAATCCAAATAATGTGAATTACTTTCTTGACCCCAACCATGGAGGGCATAAGAGGTTGTTGCAAAAGGTTACAATGTATGATTTCTACAGCATCTAACAACTCAGGCATAGATTGGATTCTTGTTCCTTGAATGTGGAATCCTAACAATTCATCCTAAGATGAAACATTTTAATATACAAACTGCTTACACTAAACAAATACATATAGCGGCATGGATTTCTTGAATTATTTTTTGCTTTCTTTATCTTCTGGTTTATCAGAATCCTTTGGTTGTGTTAGGTTTCCCATTGCTCTTTGTACATCTTCACTGGAAGGATCAACCCCTGGTAGTGTGCTCAAGACACTCTGAAGGAATTCTGGATCATTCATCACCTCGCTGAAATCATCATCAGGCTAAGTCAAAATACAGACAAAAGAACATAATTGAGAAAATAGCCGACAAAATGTGACTATAGGAAAATTGGTTTCTGCTGGGATTATGGGTATACAAATCAACAAGCCTGAACTTTTTAGGTGAAATGGAAGTCATGGAAGTAACTATCTAAATAATCAAGGCTCACTGTACAGTCCTGAGAGTGCCCAGCAGGTAGACTGCATGGGTGGTCCAGTGCAGAGACACATGTAGACACCAAGTCTACAATGAAATTTTTTAACAGTTAGGTAAGAATCTTGTTGCAAAATCAAAGACATTCATGATGAATAACTGACTACTTTGCAGATGAAGCTCTCACCATTTATGTCCAAACTAAGGGATCCTAATTATCATCAGATCAGCCCTTGAATCAGTTATCTGTAGATTAACCTGATAAACTTCTGAGCTAAACTGAAATTATTTTGACTAAGCTTGAGTTAATCTGTATGGAATTTGAAAACCAGCATGACTGTAATAAAAAAAAATCTCATAATTATACCTTTGAGGCTGCTGAATCTGTAGCTGGTGTATCAGTTTCCATAGGTGTTTCTCCTTGGGAGGTGGGTTCAGCTGATGATGAAGGCAGATCAGCTGGAAAGACAAACATACAAATTACTTTATAGCAATATGGACAAGGTAAGTAGAAAGAGGAGAAAAATGGGAATGAGGACGATGATGATGATGAGGATGATAATGATGGTGGTGATGATGGTGATGAGTTTATGGTTGTGTTGGTGGTGGTGATGGAGGTGGTTGTTATTGTTGTTGATGATGATGATGATGATGGTGGTGATGATGATGATGATGATGATGATGATGATGAGTTTATGGTTGTGTTGGTGGTGATGGTCATAGGCGGATCCAGCTTTTGGCGAAAGGGGGGGCGCACTGCCGAGCGGCGCACATATTTTTGCACTTCACCGGCGCCATAAAAGAAAATGTTGAAAAAGGGGTAAAGTCTGACCCTGTCAAATGTCCTTTTCAAAATGTAGGATTTCAAGTCATGACATTTTGCATGACCACACGAAGATAATATTTCCGGGAGGGGACGAGACTAGAACAAATTTTAGAAAAATACAAACAAACAAAAAACGAAAGAGTAAACGGACCGAGCTGCTCAATGGGACGATTTTTTTTTACAAGTGTAATATAAGTATTTGGTGCACATTTTTCATAGTTTTCATGAAATGTTAAGGGGAAAAAATTGTTTTTCACAACAGCTGATCGCGAATTTGCCCCCCCCCTTCCCCCTTGCTGCGTACAGCCATTCCCTGAAGTCCACTTAAATCTCATTATAACAGAAAATATACATAAGTATAATCTTTCTAAAAGATATATAGAGAGGGATAGAAAAACTTAACAAAGAAAGTAACAAGCAAAAAGTAACACAAATTATGCATGTTATGTGCGATTTATTTATATGACTCATGAGATAGAGACACAAATCTCACCAACAAATTAATGCGAGCGCGAAGCGCGAGCTGAAATTTTTTAAGTATACTGACCTGAAAGCAGGAAAAAGGTGCCTTTTTAGGACTGTTTGTAGTAACTCATGAGGAGGATACATATCTCACTACACAGATAATGCGAGTGCCGAGGGCGAGCTGAAATTTCTTTATATTCTGGCAAAATTAAATGCTCGATATTCTAAGCATTTTTGGTACCAATGATTAAGATGGGTATCTACAAAAAAAAAAACAATAGATGCGAGCGCAAAGCGCGAGCTTAAAATTTTGATATTTCGATCTGAAAAAAAAATGAGTTTAATGTACGTTTTTGATATAGAACAAGATTATTTCCAACAATAGATCATTGCAAATAGAAGCGGGAGGTTCAGAACTGAAAACGAGACATTCTATTCACCTATTTAATCATGAAAAGTATGGGGGTTTGCTACAGAAATGATGCGAGCGCGAAGCGCGAGCTGAAATTTTTTATATTCCAATCTGAAAAGCGGACAATTTGAGCACGATTTTAAATAAAGAACGAGTTGTGAAGCTCAATCTCATCTTTTCTTACTAAAGCATTGGAAAATAAGATCAAAATTAAAGGATTTGCTCTACACTTTTGTATGATTCTGGGATTTTTTAAAATAAAAAAATAAAGATTTCATGACATCTGTGGGCAACTGTCCCGCCCCAGTTATTCGTTATGACCATTCAACAATAAAATGTATAACCAGGTGCCGCTTATCATTCTTGACTGGCGCCGATCTAGATTTAGGTGGCGCCGGTTACGACAAATGCAGCGCCGATTTGTCTTGACCGGCGCCGATTTAAACAAGTAGTGCTGATTATTTTTTACCGACGTCACATAAGATTCAGGCAGCGGCAATATATGCGTCGATTTAGAACTAGGAGGAGCCGATTATTCTTGACTGGCGCCGATTTTTAACCAGGTGATACTGATTATTCTTGTCTGGCGCCGATTTGGATTTAGGTGGCGCTGATTATTTAAGTTGATCGGCGCCGGTCAAGACTCAGGCAGCGTCGATTTACAACCAGATGGCGCTGGTTATTCTTGACCAGCCCCGATTTAGATATAGGTGGCGCTGATTATCCTTGATCGGCGCCGGTTAAGAACTCAGGCAGCGCCAATTTCTCTTTACCGGCGCCGATTTATAACCAGATGGCGCCGATTATTCTTGTCCGGCGCCGATTTAGATTTAGGTGGCGCTGATTATTTAAGTTGATCGGCGCCGGTTTAGACTCAGGCAGCGCCGATTTATAACCAGATGGCGCCGATTATTCTTGTCCGGCGCCGATTTAGATTTAGGTGGCGCTGATTATTCTTGATCGGCGCCGGTTAAGACTAAGGCAGCGCCGATTTATAACCAGATGGCGCCGATTATTCTTGTCCGGCGCCGATTTAGATTTAGGTGGCGCTGATTATTCTTGATTGGCGCCAGTGAGATGCAGGCAGCGCACTGCTACCGGCGAAGTTATTGGTAAAAAGGTAGTTAAAAGAAAAGATAAAGAAGATGATATGATTGTGCTTTGCTGGTGGATAGTCTTTTCTTTACTTTTTCTAATGTTATACCAGTGTATATTTTTTTAAGAAGCGCCTTTTCTTTTCTTTCCTTTATTTTTATTTTTTCAAGCGGCGCGCCTTTTCTTTCTTTTACTTTTCTTTTATTATTTATTTGGAGCGGCGCCGCTCAAATATTAGGGGGGGCGCGCGCCCCCTGCGCCACCCCCCTGGATCCGCCGATGATGGTGATGTGGAGGTGGTTGTTATTGTTGTTGATGATGATGGTGATGATGATAATAATGATGATGATGATATTGATGATATTGATGATGATGATATTGATGATGATGATGATGTTGATGATGATGATGATGATATTGATGATGATATTGATGATGATGATGATTATGGTGAAGGAGAGAAAGATTGTGGTTATGATGAAAAAGTTGTTCATTACTCAAATGATGGTGATAATGATGGCAATTATTAATAATGATAGTGATAAAATGACAGTGACAGCATGATGATCACTATGAGAATGATTATCATAATGATGGTGATCATCATAATGATCACGGTATAATGTAAAGGTGACATACTCAATGAATATAATAAGGAAAATCCCCATGCTGATTACTTTCAAAGTATTTCAGATGAAATGATTGTTGCCACTGATTTGCAATTTCAAACTCTAGGTAAATTTTTCCCATGATATATGTTATAAACTGCAGATTCATCTTTACAGTTTACAATGGTATGTATGCAACTAGATCCAGTTCTTGACTGAGTGAATACATACCTACGACCGTCTGTCTTAGAGACATCTGGAGAGCATAAGCAATCTGTTCTTCTTCTGTCATAGCACCAAGGTCAGGTGTAGGTGTTTCCTCAAAGCTACTCATCGGTTGGTTTGACATAGTCAGGGCTTGCTCCAAGAGTGCTTCCTCGGAATCTGAAGCAAGAAAGTAAAGAAACGAACACTTCATCATCTACATGCCCCCCCTCTATTCAACTCTTTTAACAAATTCTATCAATCCTGAACCTTGCTTCATTTGTAATGCCCATATTACTTGAACCACTCACTGATACATGATCACTGATCTATTTCCATTCAGGCAATTCCTCTAATTGCTCTAAGAACCCATTTGTCTAAAACTACCTTCCAGTAGTTTTCTCTCATCGTCATGATTGTGTTTCTTTTATTCATTGTCTTTTCCCGCTCCATGAAATCTTTCCTTTTCTCAGCGCCTTGAGCACATAATCAATGTGGATTTGGCGCTTTAGAAATACTCTATATTTATTATTATTATTCCATATAATTATCTACCTTTATGGATGACTGACCCATGTTTTTCTCAATTTTTACTTCACTTCATGAACTTTTCAAGCCATGATACTTTGAGAGCTTCTTTTTCATATGAAGCACAAAGCAGAGATGATTCATATCAGGAAGATCATGCATAAAGAGAGCTGGATGTTTATACTTCATGAAAAATTTTGTTTGATTTAAAAGTAGAGGGAGAAATTAATGAATTTTTATTGGTACACTTGTAAGATGTTACCCTCTTTAGCCTTTACCACAATAGAACTGTAAGAGTGGACTTGGCCTTTAAGCTACAAGTTTGTAAGTAATAATATACAAACCGGCAGGTTGAGCAGCAGGTTTTTCAGCCGGCGCATCACCAGGCTTCTTAGTGTCATCCTCTTGTCTCTGTCTCTGCTCCTCCATTGAGATACGTAGAGCCTAACAAACAAAGTAAAATCATTTATTTTTTAGAAAAATCACTCTTATGATGATATCAGGAAGACTCTAGGTGCAAATCTTAAGAGATAATGGAATTCTTAAAAAGATATTCCCTTTTTTCACCTTCTCCTTTTAAATAATAGCAAACTGGCCAGCAAAGTAAAATTGTTCTTTTTACACTTAAGTTGGAAATCCCAGAGATAACAAAACTTGAAACACATTCAGATTTTGTTCATCTCATTGATTTTATCACTGCACGCTTGGAGCACAAATACTTATTCTATACCTGAGTCTTGTCTCCATCAAAAATGTCGTTAATGGTGGGTAAGAAACTAGCTGTAGTAGCTAATGAAAGAAAAACCGATTAACTGATAAAAAAATTGTCATAAATTATAGCAACGATTTATTGACAGTGGAAGAATATCAACATTTCAAAGCAATTAATGAATTTCCCCTAAAATTCAAGAGTGACTGACACTGGTTGATAAACATTTACCTCGGAGATCAAAAGCCCTCAAACTAAATAATTAAGAATATGTGTATGTTCCTACTTCCTAGGTGACAATCGTTGATTTCTAGATTTTACTTTACAATAAATCATGACTTAACTTGATTCTAAATCTCTTCATAATGAATATCAAATCTGAATTATATTTCTGACATTTTTGTTGTATAATTGTAAGTTTAAAACAGGTTTTTCCCCAATACACAATTATCAGAATTCTTGCTAGTAATATCTACTGAAATCTCACTTATGCATGACTCAATTAATCAACCAACTGTTTCTCATTTATATGTGAATCATTTTTTTAAGTGTATATACAATCTTCAAATGTAAATAATAATCAATGTAAACATTGCACAATTAGTCTTTGGACTACAGCATTGTATTCTGTTTTATATCTAATAAACCGAATTGAATTGAATTGAATTGAATTGAAATTAATAATTTGGGCTAACATAAGAAGACAAATTCTAAGTCAAACTACAGTCAAGACAATGAATCTCACCATAGCCAATTCTGGATCTGTTGATGGATCAAAGCCAAACTCAAACTCTCCACCAGTTGCCCCAGGTAGGCCTGGAACAGCACCAGAACCATCTTCTCCTACAATGATTGGTGAGTTCATCAAGGCATCAGACAGCAGCGTACCAGGGGGAATGGTGACCAGATGAGATCTATTGACATGAGAGAGAGAGGTCGGTTAGATGAATTTAAGGGAAACGTTCATTGTAAGCATGGAAAAGTCAAACAATTGATATGAGCTATAAAATTCTTATCTTATTCAGAAAGAAGATCATTTAGAACATTTAAGAAAATTTATGTATGGTATATAAGACAGGAAAATTGTATACTGAAAAGTATATCAGATCAAAGATCATATTTGTCAAGGAGCATGTGCTTTATGATACAATTTACCTTTTGAACTGAAAATGAGCTCAAACTTTGAAAATGAATATTTTGATTTACCAAAACTTTATAATGGATTAAGTTTTAAGATACTTACCCTGTGCCCTCATTTCCATTAATAGTATTGATGAATGCTGTCAGCTTGTCAGTGTTCAGAGTCTAAAAATGAAAATAAACAAACGGGGTGAACACATACATAAAATTGTTGCAAACTGATGGTAATACACCTATTCAATATTCAACTGAACATCTTTACAAGCAGTATCTTGACACTTCATACAAATATGGGTAAGACTACTGACTATATTTTCTTTAAAACATCAGTGCAAGAAAATTGAAAAAAATATAGCTTGAGGGAAAAAAAGATTTATATTGAATATGGCAGAAAACTTCAATTACACTAACTGGATTAATAGCAAACATTCAATACAATTTAGATTATGACAAAAAGAAATAAGAAAATAGAATAACTATGAGCAAGCATTTTAGAATAACTACATCCAGAGGGTGGTCATAAAGCCGTCAGTAATATATGAATGACTATACGCATGTCTGTTGGCCCTCTCTTGTGGTAAGTGATATGTCCCTATGTAATTTATTTATGACCTAAGAACATGTTCTAGCCATGCTTAAAGTCATGTTTAACTTTACAAACAGCTTTATGAAACACCTACCAGGTATACTAAAAATACTGGATTTCCTACAAGGGTTGTAAAATATCTCTTTCTTCAGTCAAAACTACTTTCCATTTGCATTGGATTACCCTTTATTTACTCTCTGCTCAAATTGTATTCTCACTATACTTACATCTTCTCCAAAGTTGATCAAATCCACAGATACCTTCTCTTTCTTCAATTTCTTGGCCATTTTGACAAGCTTGAATAAGCAGAAAAGCAGACAAGAAATCAATACACAATTAGCACTTACAAGAAGATCTTATATAATCATATCTGATTGATGTACAGCTGTAAAACCCAATGGCATAGTGATACATTATGATAAGGGTTGTTCACGTAAACATGATATACACACCCAAAACATGGTGAATTTATAAAACTGTATCGCTCTTATTTTTCCCATCCACACAACACAATCCATGAATATGATTATCATTAATAGAAAAAAAAATGCGTATATGAGTAAAGTACTAAATGAAAAGTGTATTGCTAATCGTTGCAAAATCACAAGATGTAATCCCAATAGTGTAGTGAGCTAATTTTGAAATAAAACTTAAAAGCTACATTTACTCTGATTTATATGGCATAAAAATGCTGCAGTACCATGACATTTCAAACTGGAAAAATTCTCCTTAAAGGGACCGTTTAACTTTGTGAGCAGCTTATTAAAAAAAATTCTTAAACTGAGTTGAAACATGCGTATGAGTGCCTGTATTTGTCCTCAAAAACCCTGAAACAGATCACAATATAGGATGAAAAACTCTAATTTAGATACAAGTAGCAATTTATAAGCCTGATTTTGAGAACCGTCTAGTAGACGGGTTCAGCTTATGACCAGTTTTCTCCAATTCAAAAAGTCCGTTGGCTATTTTGACTGCCTTCTGTTGTGTGTATCTCTATACACACGCTATTAGCTGCACTGTACATTCAGTGTATACCTTGTACACACTGTATGTAGGTCATGCTGTGTTCATCTAGAATTAATGTAATGTTGTGCACAGATTCCCTGTATACACAAAGTCATTGAAACCAACTCCCAATTATTTTCAAACTTTGGTTTACATCTCCAAGGTTTTAAAATTGATCTTGTAAAATTTTGGGATGGTATTTTTACACTATAAGCCTAATGTTTAGCCCATTTTCAGGAACCAAAAGGAAATTTTTTTAAATCAGAACTAAGTGAAATGATCACTTTAATATGTGCTCATCCATGCATGATTAAAAAGATCAATTCAATATTTACTCATAATTTAGTCAATTAGGAATTCTTCTACAAAGTTATTTTGCTACAAACCCTTTTGAAACAAGGGGAACTTTCTTTTATGGAGTTTTATATAGGGAAGACATGAAGGATACATATTTAGAATAAAAAGATTTGTTTTAAAAATCTACCTCTTTCTCCTCATTTTCCACTGGGCTTCCAACAAACGCAACGATCCTCATCCTATGATTCTTGCCTTGTCTGTGTTTCAGGGCCAACTAAAAAGAAAAAGAACATTAGAGCATTGACAATAAAACAGCTACAGGCAGATTATGCTTTTACTGCTCAATAAGATGGTTTATGCTTTTATTGCTCAATAAGATGGCTTATACAAGTTTCAAGGGATGAAATGTACTTGGGTGTTGCCCACAATGAACAACAGATATTTGATATAGATAAAAATACATCATTAAAATATTGATTTTTTTTTTTTAATTAAGGATATCAACATTTAAGGAAAGGTTTGTTATCCAATGAATCACACTGAATATGAGTATGTGTCAGATTTTTTTCAATGACTTTTTTCATTCATTTTTTAAAATAGTTTTAGTGCTATTTCTATTTCAAAAGTTGCTCTTTGATTTCATTTTAAGCAATCATTCAATTTGTATCTAAATGCCACAATTATTAATCTTTCCTGTATGTGGGAGATTGACCACAAGTAAAGCTGCAATTCTGTTGCTTGTAGAACAGCAATTTTGTGGAAAATTTCACAAATGACTGGAGTGGAGAAAACTGAAGAGAGCAGTCACCCCCCCAAAATTAGGTCACAGGAATTTTAGGGGTAATTTGGACTGTCCTGAAACCAAGGGCAAAATCTCCTAAATCATTCTTGACATATGAGATAAACTTACATGTGCTACTCTGATCCCTGTGATGAAACTTAGCGTGCCATTTGGTGATACCTGGTGCAGCCTAGCTAAGATCCGCCCAACATCTGTTGTCATGGTTACTAGACATTTTACACTGTCAAACATAAAAACAGATAAAACCATGTATCTAATAAAATGCCATTTTTTCTACACTCTACTTTCCATTTTGTCTCATCCCACAGACTAGTCCTAGTTAGTCTACAACCCATTCATCTACTTGGTCTCATTGCAACTTAGCCCATTAACATTTTGTGTAAGTTCCAGATTATGTTTGGTCCAATGTCCTCTAATCAAACACCACTTGATTAGATTAATATTTTCATCTGCCAAAGTGAAAAAAAATCACTAAATGAAGTGGACATAAGACCATCTGCACAATAAACTAAATGGTAGTTAGCCCAATGTCAATAATAGACCAAGATATGTTTGAATAAAGTGGCCATTGGATCTAATTAATAGTAAACCAAGTGGGTTACGCCATGAATCATGGCTAAACCCACTTGGTCTACTATTAAATAGATCCATTGTGTTGAGAAGATGATCTGAGAATTAGACCATCTGCAAGTAGACCAAGTGAATAAAACCATTTATCCCATATCTCATATCAAGCTTCCTCTTTACATTAAAGTAGTCTATCATGGAAAATTTCATATTTCCAATTATTGATGAAATTAGAATCACAGCACTGGAGACAGACAATACATTAATCTTCTCTACCATGGCATCCTACTGCATAATTAGTCTCATACATGTTTCTGGTCTCATCTGTTATACAGATGGTATCCATTCCAACATTGCCAGATACATGCGGCTGAATCGTAATCAATAACATAGGGCCTGAGAAAAAAAATCGATTAGAATTATAGTTAATGATTAATTTAAAATGAAAATAACTCATGGCCTGAAAAAAATCTGAATGCAGAACATTGTCTGAAAACTTGCATCTGTGTACTTGCTTAATGATTTGCCTGCATTTTATGGCATTGACACCTACATGTATATCTCCCTGGATGTTATTTCTAAGAATTTTGGAAGTAACATTATGACATAATAAGATGCACCAATAAAAAATCAAATCATACTGCTCCTATTAATCAAAAGGCTGAATTACTTCAACCATGATTCAATAATAACAATTAAAAAAAAATTGAAGACAATACTCACTCTGAGAGGGTGATAAGACCAACAGTGTTTTCAGGATTAGAGCGGGTCTTGGAGAGACATACGAGATTGACTGCATCTTGCTGTGCTTGGATGCGGGTTGGAAGAAAATCTCCATTCCGCATGTATTCACTGGTGTCAACACTGTTTAAACACACAGAAACAACATAAATGATATGAAAGGACGGTGCCTTCATCAGATATTCTAAACTGTTTAAATTTTGTTCAACCTACATGGAGGAGGGGGACATTGAAATCTCACATACATGTATGTATGTGAAGATATAGCTCTCATGGCTATGCTTTAATAACAAAAAGTTGGCAGTCAATAATAAGATGACCAAGCTAAAAGAGCAAGACAAGATGAGAAAGAGCGAAATTAAGGACCCCGAGTCTGACGGGACCCAAAGTGAAATTGACAAATCATATTTTAATTGAAAGCTTATAGAGTAACAAACCCAGATTTCGACATGTTCTACCATTCGACATGGCAAACTTATTCCACAAGCCAGCACAGTCAATCACCACAACTCACACCAAACATATAGAGGTCTAGACAGCTGGCAGCCATCTGTTTCAAGGGGTTTTTAAACATTTTTTATTTTTTTATTTCTCCTACATGTAGTACACAGACTAGCCAGCAGGCTCCTGGAGATTAATGTCATATCACTGACGTGCTTAATATCCATGGAGCCAGGGACGGGATGCCATTGCACTACACGTACAGTAAGAGTTGCCACGCTCTAACTTAATGGAAATCGCACATTTAATTTAGGGTTTGAGCCCAAACTTATGTAAATGGGCTACAATATCATTTCAATCCGTTTGGCTCAAAAATAGTCATATTTTAAAATAACATTACACATAAAATGAATGAAAATATTAAAAGTAGAGGAGCGTTTACTCACATTCTGTTATTTTCGCCATCTTGGCGTCTTTGTTATCGTAGCCTGGTTACAAGACGCCTATAGAGGTCGACAATATCATGAGCAGTGCTAACTTAGATAAAAAAATTACTTGCATCGGCCAATAAATATCATGATTCATGATATTTATCAGCCGATGAAGTATCATGAATTGTACATTTATCGGCCGATGCAAGCCAAGTATTTAACGATTCATATTTATCGGCCAATGCAAGTATTTTTTAAAATCTAAGTTGACACTGCTCATGATGATATTGTTGCCCTCTATACACCTCTTTGTAGCTAGGCTACGATCACTCAAGGGTTCATTATATGCCGCCGCGCACAGAAAAATCAAGCCATAGAAGTCGTGTGTTGTGGACACCAGAAGTGGGATCCCAGCACACGCGACCCACTAGTTAGGAATCCACTGCCAAACGCGGTTCATGGTGCAACTAACCTCGCAATACGTGTACGTGTGAGTGGGCTACGATAGGCAAAGACGGCAAGATGGCGACAATAACAGACTGAGACAACGCTCCTCTGGACTCCGAGTCTGGAGTCTGGTGCTGGCTCTACTTTTAATATTTTCTATTATGTTTAATTATATAAAAAAATATCTCTTTAAGACTTTAGTGCTAAAAGCTTACAAATAGTATTGTAGCCCATTAACATAAGTTTGGGCTCAAACAAAAGACAAAACCTAAGGCTAAGCCTAACGTAAAGAAAATGAGTAGGGTGTATTTTTGCCTAACATTGCATGTTTAATTTTGGAGCAACATGGTCATGAATTCATGATTAATATTGTTGCCAAATTACTTGGTTTGTGTAAAGCAATGGCATCCCGTCCCTGGCTCCATGGAGATTAAGCACGTCAGTGATATGACATTAATCTCCAGGAGCCTCCTGGCTAGGGTGCATATATGGAACTCTTCCCCATAAATTGGATTTTAAATACACCGCAGCAATGTAAACATTACATTAAAAGCAATTCGTGGGACCGATATAAGACGATGAAAAATGCATAATCATTGAGCGTAAAGATTCAGCAACATTGCTTCCGAAAAAATGCTTAAAATGCAATATTTACATTTATCGACATGCTCTAGAAATTGAAAGTCAATATATTCAAATTTAGATATCATTCCTCATTAAATAAAGTGTCATTACTTACCAAACTACCGTACTTTCGAGAGGCATTTTTGCTGAATTCTAATGTTCTTCCAGGACTAATTACTAGCGAAGAGGGCGCTTTTATAAGATCGTATCTCTGACTGTGGCACCTGTATTTTGCTGTATAATAATTGTAAATACGTTACTACTATTGTTAAACCTTTATATACATGTATCATGTACATGTAATATGTTAAAGCCTTAATTTGCTCCCACGGGACCAAAAGGCGTTATTTCAATAAAGTTCAAAGTTCAAGTGAAAAAAATAATAAAGAAAAAAAGTCGGTGAACCAATATTTCGATCAGTGTGCTCCCGAGCACTGGTGTACGACCAAGAATAGAACAGAGAAAAGGGAAGAAAGAAGGAGGCGGATGAAATATGATATCATTTTCTGAACATTATGTTAACATATATCACAAAATTCTATTTTTGTCACGAAAATATAAAAAATTTTGCTCCCTCGCAACTTTAAATAAATTTTACGCGATACGCCACATCTATAGCTCCCTCAAAATTTTAGGCTCATTATACGCCTCTGCTCCTGAGTATATACGTCAAAAAAATTAATGCAATCATGATTATGATTATCACAGTAATTTTGATGTTTTCTTTGGTTATTTTCAATATCAAAGGATTCCGCACTTCTTCAGACCCCGTTGCTCAATAATTCAATAAAAAAAAAAAATTTTAAAAAAAAGGAGAGAAGAGAAGGCGTCATGGTGAGAGTGCCGGGGCAGACTTACTCCCGATTTTGTAACAATGAAAAAGTGTGGCCCTTGGTCTATGCGAAAAGTTGCCCTATTTGGGGCAGGGCTGACAGGCCACTGTTTTATTTTTGTAGACCCTATAGTGTGGACGTCTGTGCCTAATAAGTATTTCGTTTTCGGCATCAGATAAATTGAGGACATTTTAAATCAACCTCACAACAGTATCCTCAATTATTCCAACATATTCGAATAAGGTTTTTTTCCCCCCATCTTCTCCATTGTTAGATATACCGCACATAATAATATTGTATCCACTAACTGTCTCCTTCAATTCGTGTGGGTCTTTTTGCATGGGCCTTTTAAAAATCTTTTTTTTTTTTTAATGTTTCTTGTAGGCATCAATAAAATGAATCCAGGACTTTTGGACGGGGGATCTTAACTATAAAAAGTGAACCTTTGTAGTTTATATTCAGTTCCGTTTGCTTCAGCCTTTTCAGGGGCGGATCCAGCTTTGGTCAATATAGGGCGGACACATTTATATTTTAGTCCACATTTTCCCCCGATTGGCCACTATAAAGCTGAAGTTTTAAATGACAAGTCCGCCCCAACTAAAAAAAAGTTTAGTTGAATAAAAAAAAAAAAATCCAACGAGCATATACACACTGGAAATTTCATCAAAAAGTAATGAAATCTTCAAGTTTCGTTTTATTTTAACAAAACAGTTACTATATGCGCATCCTGGTCGGTATCAGGGGACTGATGACGTCACCAACTCACAATTTCTCAGTTATTTTATTGTTTGAAAATGTCGTTGGAAAAAAAAAATCATCTATGAATATTTTGTATATCAAATTACTATCGTAGCATTTTATGGTTCAGTCAAGTTGGCCCTTAGTGTAAAATCTGTAAAAATTGAAATATTGTATAATTCAAACAATAAAAAGCAAAAGAATTATGAGTGAGGAATGTAATCGAATCTCTCTATAGTAGGTCACTGAGTTGTGCTAAAACTGTTTTTGAACAATAAAGCGAAATTTTAATATGTAATTACTTTCTTAATTTGCATCCGATTTTGATGAAATTTTCAGCGCTATGCTAGTTTTTTTTAACTGTTTAGTGTTTATATCATATCCCCCTATTTTCCTGTTTGCAGCGGGCATGGACCTGGCAACGGAGGAGGAGGATTATTTATTATTACTTGGGGTGCTGTGACAATGCTCAGCACCCCAAGTAACAGTATATTTATCCTCTGTGGACGGGTCCATGGCAGCGGGGGTTCCATTAGAACCCTCTGTCTAGGGGCCTAACATAATTATTATGTCCCTATAAGGCATATTATGTTCCTCGATCTCAATTCAAGCAATGTATCTAATCACTTCTGATAAAGACCGTCTTAAGTGCCCTTTACACGGACCATAGTACATTAATTTAAGGCTCTTTAGTAGCCAAAGATCACTGACATGAAATAAAAACCAAATTGAAAATATAACGGGCTGCATTTTTTGTGATCGCATTTCTAAATGTTCGTTTGATAGTGTTCATCTTTTTATCAGTACTGCTACAATTTCTAAGCATTTCCCTTTTTACAATTAAAAAAAAAATAGATAAAAATGGCCCAGTATGCAAAACAATATTTCATTTTTTTTATCACACTAACTTAAAATTCCATCTATAATCTTATCTTTCTTCTTTGATGGATCTCTCCTCGAGACAGCCAGGGCAGAATGTTAGTATAGCGCCATCTATAAATCCACCCTTTTCAAGGATCTTTCATTATAGTATACGGCAAATTATAGATAAACCATGTCCCCTAGCTCCATGGATAAACTAGCAAAACAACAAAAGAAAGGCAGATAAATTTCGAAATAAAGGTGGCAAGGAATTAAAAAGATTCCGTCCTAAGTTTTTGTTATAAATTGAATAACACTTCACTAAATATACAGCGCATTCGTTATACTTTTACTGATGATTCTTGTGAAAGATTATATATATATATATATATATATAGCACTTTCTCGAGCTATGAATGCTGTAACAAGTTTTTAAGACTTTACACAATTATTTGATTATTTGAAGGTTTTTAAACAACTTGTTTAAAATTCTAACCAAGAAAACATCACCACCACCACCATCATCATCATACAGATTATCACCACCATGTTTTATCACAACTGTCATAATCATAATTACCACCACTGTCATGAAACCCGATGAATCCCCGGCATGAAACATCCATGAATATACTGAAAGCAAATCACCACCATCTGGTTTACCTGCACTCCGGTGGGCCTACACGTCTACCACAACCATAATCCCCACCCCATCACTACCACCGACACCACCACCACCCCCCACCATCACCACCACTCGGACCACCACTCACAACAACCAAATCATCACCATCTTAGGCACTCCGGGTCATCAACCACCATCTTACTCCCTTTGGCGATGAGCTGAGTGTAATATAATTATTGCGGAAGTTGTCGCCGCGGTTGTTGTCGTGGGCGTTGATGTTGTTGTTGAGGGCATGTGTTGTGGACCCGGGGGGGCCACTTACATTGACGAGTGGATACCATGCGCGACCAAAAAAACACGTAAAAAGGATGTCCTTTTCACGATAGGGCACGTTACGTACGTAACGTGATAAGGGTGTCAAAAACACAAAAATAATGAAAAAAGGGTATCTATTTCGCTAGGACAATTACGTGTTTAGGGTCGAATTTGCGGGGATGATAAAACAAAATTAAAATGTTTTATAAAGGATGTCCTTTTTGCCCCAACACTTCGTGTTTAGAGTCCAATTTTCGCGAGATGTAGAAGATGCGGTCGTACTAAACCAAATTAGGTAAAGCCGACGACCGAAAGACCCGTAACAATAAAACATTCATGTACTTGTTTAGGGGTTCATTTCAGGGAATATTTGCCAAGGGTATCGTTTTGTTTCCAATACTTGTTAAGGGTAGGGTTTCACACGCCAATACTTGTTAAGGGGTGCATTTTCAGAATATGGAAATTACGTGTTTAGGGTGCTTTTCGAGACCCCATGGTCGCGCATGGTATCCACTCGTGAATGGAACTGGCCCCCCCGGGGTTGTGGAGTTGAGCAATACTACTACAACAAAAAACTTGTATGGGATTTCCCTGAATCCCTTCAATAATGTGCGGGATTCCGCATGAGTGATTGGATAAATTCCAATCACATGACTTGACAATCGGATCACTCACTCATCAAACATGGCGACGTCGGGAGAGGTTCGGTGAAGTGAGAGGAGCATCTACCGGCGCGCTGAGACGGTGTTTGGAAGCAGATTTTCTCTTCTTTGCTAGTAAATTGGAATATATGCATGACACAATGACGGGGTGGGTTCCAACAAAGGAGGCAAAGTATGCTGTTGGTAAGTATTTTATACAGTTATCGCACAGTTCAGATTTTTTTTATCTTGAATTTCGCTTGGGAGGCCGAGGGAGACGGAATTCAGCTGCAGACAAGGGTCATTGCCCATTCGGTGCGGCAGAGCCAGAGCCACCGGGGCCGGGGCGACTGGTGGTTACCGTTGACCAGCCTCTGCTCTGCTGAGCTGATACCTTGGATTCTGAGATCCATTTTATCTCAGATAAACTATAATATTTTATCTTGTACTCAGTTAGAGTAACTTTACAATCCAATGTCTTAATCAAGTACTTTAGTATTTTTAGTTTATCTTTGTTGAAATCACTCATCCTACGAACGAGGTTGTTGAAATAATGACAAAACAATGTCAATGTCATGAGACAAGATTAAGATAACCGTAAATCTGAATTTGTATAACAGTTAGTTTAGACTACTATCTTATCTTCATTTTATCTTTGTAGACAGTGTAAGACACACCTATTGCCATTAATGAGATATATATTTTTTTAGATCTATCTAGATCTAGTAATACTATAGTAAATGTGGCTGTCAATGAGAAATGCTGTACATGTAAGTGTACTTATAGATCTATACCGTTAGCTTTCTCATCTCATTCAATCAATGAAAAATGCTTTTTACCTATATCAGGTCATGCAGATGAGATGAAACTGGCAGTCAGTAGTCGATCTAGGTCTGTCTACAATAAAAAGTACAAATCCTCTCACAAAAATTGCTACAATAAGAATAAGTAAGAATGCCACACTTCCAGAATGTCGACGTAATAATGGGTAAATTTGAAGGCGCTGATTCGAAACATCAAATAAATGAAATGCACAGGCATGTACGGTGATACACCAGCCTGGTGGTGGACTGTTCTTTCACGGATGATGATGATATTTCGCAGACACATGCATGCACCAATTTGTACACAAAAGTGCATTGACCTGGCTGCATACTCAAAGCTTCTCTGTTTGTTGGGGGTTATACGTTATGGCGCCACCCTTCTTATTTTGATAACAATTATCACTCCACCTTGAAAATGGAATGATCGCAAGCATCTTTTTATAATCTATATTTTGGTACCAAATATTGGTAATTTACGCAGGCAGCTTTGGAAACATTGATTACTTAGCAGGGCATGTCAAACCATTGTCCCCCCAAAATATGCAAACTTATGCTAATTTGGGGCATCTAATTTGCATCTTTAAAACTTGGGCAAGATCGCTACTGTTGCTGCTGCCTCTGGGCTATACATGAATTAATATAGCGCTCAGGATCAGTCTCCTATTTTTGGGGATGTTGTTATCTTGGCGCATACCATTCAGATGTGAATATTTACCCCTGCTAAAACTTGGCTTATTTCCAGTCTGGATCATGGATAAAAAATTAAGCAAACAAGTCAGTCCGAATTGAATGTCTAAGTATGTGACCCCCCCATGAAAGTATAATGTAGATAGCCCATTAAGATTTCTTACAAAATCATGGCACCACCAATAACTCTAAGATTTGTAAAGTAGGCCTTCATGTATTTAAAAAGCCCTGTGCTTTCAACCCTATTTCTGGCCTTTGTTTCAATAAAAAGACAGTGTAGTGTGTGTTAAATCTTTTTTTTTTCAAACCTTGTTTCACTCAGGGTTAATACCTGTAGCTCAGACATACGTACACCTATCCTCAAAAGAATGTTTCTAAGAAGACTCCTCCAACTTGCATAAATTTGAGTTGAGCTAAAAGTTCATGAAATTGATAGACAAATTAAATTTCATATTTTCTTTTATGATAAAAATATGATTATTTACTTCTTGGCACATCAAAAGTTCAAAACTGATACAAATATGCATGTTTGAAATTGAATCAAGATAAGAAGCATTCAATCCTATCTAGTCATTAATTCAGCGTCATGTTTTCGCTTGCTTACCATGTCCAGCTGCCTGATTTTGAGACAGTTTAGGCCAAGTAAAAAAAGAAAGTAGTTGATCGTCCTCGCGCGCATCTATTTTGGCCGCCGCATGAAAATTTTTACTATTTACTATTTCCCCCCCCCCCCAAAAAAAAAAAAAAAAAAAAAAAAAAAATTGTGATGTTTCTCCTCCGTGCCTGCTTTCCTTTTCGATTGCAGCATCAATTTTATTGATATTTACTATTTCTATGGCTGCTGAATAGCGAAAAAAATTCACAAGATTGGCGAGTGATTTGCTCTCATGTGCTCTGGGATCTCTCTCGCAACTTAAAAAACAATTGCTAAGTCCGATATCGCCGTAACTGCAAGAAGGAAAAAAAATCTGATTTGGTTTTTTATTGGAATTTTGAAGATACCATCATAAATTAGCGAGAAAATAAAGTTTGCAAACTCGGAAAAGATCACGGATTTCTTAATTTTTAGTGCATTTTCAGGGACCCCGCTTCCTGAATCTGAACTAATCCGTCGCGTGCTTTGGAAATATGGCGCAAATAAATCAATTTTAATGATGTAATTTGTATTTTAGCGGGGTATTTTGGTGAGTGATAGCGCCAGTACTTCAATGTGTGTTACGGTGAATGAGCTGTGCTTGTGACTCTGTTGGGTGAATGCAAGTGTGCTGGGATGATGTGATTGACTGTGCTGGCGCGACATGTGAATTTGTGAAATGAAATGAATTTTCTGGCAAGTTTTCTTACGTCAGCAGGCAATGCATTGAATATTCAAAAAATAATTTCAAGTGGGTTATTCATTATCAATATTGAAAATCATTAATGGGATTCCAGTAAGTGCCAATTCTGTTCAAATTTGATAAACTTCATTCTTCCTCGAGCTATTCAATTTGATGTAAAAATTAGTAAATAGATCTAACACTAACAGTTACAAATATTGAAATAATAAACATTATGTGAACAATTAACAATTAATTCAATAATCATTTAACATTTGATATCAATTAAAAAATGAATAAAAATTGAAGAGTATTAAACATTATGTAAACGAATATACAAGCAGCTGGAAACTGCGATGCGAAACCATGCCCAGAGCTAAAAAAGAGATTGGCTCTGGAAAACTTAACATGGCTCCATGGTAATAAAAATGACCCCCCCCCCATGCATGTTTTACCCGTACATATTATAGAATAATGTTTAAATCATTCACTTGACATGAACATTTTGTTTTACAACAAGTACCGGTATACATCAGTATTATACTTCAATAGATTTGTATCGCATAATACATTTTCCATATAGATTTCCAATCAATTGTATACATATATATTACGCATATATATATACATGTGTATATATATTTCTACTCATTTATTATTAATATTGAGCATGCATCGATCACATAATTCGAGCTTGACATGGCCTGACAATCATTTGAATAAAAAATAGCAAAAAAAAAAGTAAATAGTAAGGACCTCCCTCATCACTGATGTCAAAAAACGGGCCGAGAAAATGCCTCCTTGTTTTTAAAAAAAATAGCAAGATAGCAAATAGTAAGGACCTCCCTCATCACTGCTCTCAGAAAACCCGGACGATCAACTACTATCTTTTTTTACTTGGCCTTAGTATTACTTCATCCATCCGGTGAGTGTTATTTCCTCACTGGGTGAGTCCAGTTGGCCAGACTGTTAAAGCCTACCTACATGTATCTGAACAGTAGATATCTTAGTAAAAAAAAGCATTGTTAAACTTAATCCTGATGTACTGTGTGTTAATGCCATTTGTGGCCCCAGGTACTGTAAAAAAATGTTCATTTATTATTGCAAATTATTAACAAAACATTCATGACTATTCATTTAATCCGTTCTAAGCAGGATCCTGAAGAAAAATTATTCTTGCTTGTATCATTTTGAATTCTCATTCTGTGCATGGCCTCAGACATATTGACTTACCGTAAATTATTGTTAATAGTGACCAAAGCAATCTTGAATGAAGACATTAGTTTAAGTTATTTTTGTGCAAACATCCCTTTTGGTACATGTATGGAAGTACAGAACTGTTTCAAATAATGAGAAAAAAATGTTCTACTTTATTAATAATATTCTTCATTTTATGGTATTTATTTGATATCATGGTGCATATTTGAAATGAATTGCAATGGAATGACAATATTAAGAGAGTTGTGGTCTTTATGGTTGTGTTTGTAATTTGTATCAGATAATACAGAAAGAATTTTCTTCAATCAAAATAATGTGATATTGTGGCTGTACATGTAAATGTGTGTAAAAAGCCCATCTCCTAGTTTGCATGCATGTCTTTCACGGGTACTTAGTGCTTCTCTAGTACTCATGGAATTAAGAACAGGAACTATTCATTAGTCTATAACTGGATTCAGTAGGTGTGACAAATAAGGAATATCCGTCAGAGTGTGGACAGGCCTAGAATGGTCTTGGGAGGGGGAATTACCTGTTTCGTTCTTTAAAGGAAAACTCACACCTGCTGACCTAATAGGCAATAATTGATTTGATTGGAATATTTTTGTTCGTGAATATTCATGATCTCCGTTCTCAATGATATTTTGAAATTTCAACAGATGAGCATTCTATTTTCTGCATCGTGATTTTGACTTTTTAACCCTATCTAGGCCAGGGGGGGGGGGGGCCTTGGAGGCCCCCTCAACGATTCGTGCAATATTTTCGCAGTGCAAAATTGTTTGACTGCGCTTCTTGCTGAATTTTTACGTTCAAGTCTTGCGCATTTGAGACCAAATTTGCGACGCCCAGGTATGCGGTTCCAAAATTACTCAACATTTTGTAAGTGCTTGTCAGACCAAAAATTGCTCTAAAACGTGGTTTCATGTACAAAGTAAATGCAAATTGTGTTTTTATCCAAAAATCATAAATGTATGACTATTTTTAATTGATTTATTTTATGCTGTTTATGATCTTAAGAGTCCCCAACAAAGTTCATCAAAAAACAATGAAAAAAAGTTCCAAAAACAAAGAAATTTATAAGAAATTGCAAAAACAATATAATACGTAAGAAATTGATCTGATATCGCAATTTTTTTTCACGTACATTTACTAAGAACAACACAAAGAGTTTCTACACCAAAAATTATGACATTTGGAGCTTTATTTTAGGGAGTTAGAGAAAAAGTGTGATTTTGCATGTATTACTAATTATGCATGTACCTGTATTACTAATTATGCATAAATTAGCATAATCAATTGATAGCAATTTGCATGAAATAAATTAATATAGAATTTTGTAGATTATAGGCTATCCCAGACAACCTGCATGCCAATTTTCGGCATGATCGCGCAATCAACGGCCCAAGATCTCAAGGGGGGACTGGGAGGCACCCCCCCCCCCCGGCCATATGATCTCCCAATATAGTTATACCTGACCTAGGCAGGGTTAAGAGAGGTTTGAAAGAGGGTTGCTTTGGGTCGTACGTATTAAAAATATGATTAAAAAAAATTCAATAAAGATAAAAGCGTTACACATGTACTGTACCATCTATTAAAAGTCTTGTACTGACTGGCTGAAAAATGAGAACAATGTACATAAATGCATTGACATGTCTGTAATCATAAACTTTTTAGTGATAGACCAATTGGTTTGTTGCCAAATTGGAAATATGATGAAGCCCTTTAACTCGAAAAAGGATTGGGCTATTTGAGATCTATTGAGGACTTGGGGGGGGGGCCATGATGGCCCCCCTTCTGATCTCGGCCGCCGTTCGCGCGATCGCGCCAAAATTTGGCACGCACATTCCTTACCATATAAACTACAAGATGGTATAAAAAGAAATTCTGAAAATAATTATTTTTTTATTACAATGTATGAATAAAATGTGCAAATTTATTCATGAAAACATTATTTGCATTTTTAACACCCAATTTCACCAGAAATTTTCTTCTTTTTTTGCAGATCTCATCTTTGTAATCTAATTTAAAGGTTTCCACAAAGAAAAATTGCAAAAGCCAATTTTTTCCTTATGTAATTCTTTGTTTTTGAAATTTCTTATGTATTTCTCTGTTTTTTCATCTTTTGTTTTTTATTGTTTTTTCAATGGAAATTATTACAGACCATTTAACAACTAAATTAATTGAGGAGACCGATTAGAACGAAACAGAATCACCCTTTTATAAATTTCATCTCCTTAGACTTTGTGCACACAAAGTATAAAAATGAGCCATTTTCGGCATGACATTGTCTCGTATAAAGTCATGTGACGTCGCGATGCTATACCCGTATGCCACGAATTTGGACTCAAAAGTTGCGCGAGACTTCAAAGAAAAAAGTCATAAAATTCTGCGGTGCTAACTTTTTGCGTTTCAGAAATATCGCACGAAGCGTCGGGGGGGGGGGGCCATCATGGCCCCTCAGTCCTTTTAGGGTTAAACCAGTTATTGAGTATGAGTAGCCTATCAATCGCATATTCATCTACCTGTATTTGGGGATGATAGACCATGTACATTACTCCCCCCTCATCTTGAGCCAAAAGTTATTAATAGTGGCCTGTTAAATACTAGGAGGTCCTGGATCTCAGGTTACTGTTGGTGTTGTTGATACAGTGTTTTTGTTTATCTTCCGTTGCCATCACGACATAAATCTCTCAGTTGATAATCTTTATAAAATCTGCTACATGTACATGTAGGTGATGCTCAAGTCTCCTCTGCTGATGCATTCACACCTGCCTGGCTAAAAAAGCTGGAACCTGTTCAAGTGTCAAAATGATAAATAATTATCCTGTAGTAAAACAGAACTATGTACAGTGTACATGTATGCATTGCTTTGAGTTTTTAAAATTTAGTGTTTAGTTTGCAAAGATCCCTGCAACCCTCTAGAACTCTCTGTGAGAGTTTTTGTAATTTTGAAAGTACAAAAATGTTTGAATATTACAATAAAAAAGATTGTAAGGCCTATGTATTTTTCCATGGGCCCTGACCTTAATTTTGTAAAATCATTAATGTTTAGAAGCTCTACATTTTATATGTAGGCTACATCCACTCTGCGTGCCTACATGTATAAAGCGTAAGAATTTTAGAAATTACTTAATGTTATCCAAAGAATCCAAACTACATACATCATGTATGGTATTTTTCTCTTGAATCGCATTGAAATATAAAATGAAATAACATTACATGTATATGCTTGTAATATGATTTATAGATTGATATTTTTGTAGGTTAGAATGATTTATCAAATAGGGTAATGCTGAATGTGTATTTTATACATGAAAAGGCAGGAATATAGGCCTAATTTACTGTAAATATTTGGCTGCAATGTGGTTTTCCAGAGCAGGAAGCACTTTTTTCCTGCTTGAACCTTTCCCAGTCTGGTGTGTGGTAAACAGTAAACTGCTGGGGAAGTGGATGAAACAAGGATGAAAATGCATAAAAATAGGCATTTTATGTGCAGTGTACGTACATGTAGGCGGAATAATATACTGTAGGCTTACAGTAGTGTCATTTGATCAATTATGAAAATTGTACATGGTATGATTTTAAAGATAAGAACACTATTGCACACAAAAAAGAGCCCCTGAAAATGTTTTTGTTGACTACAGCATAGTACAGGACTACAGGTTCATATCTTTATTAAAACCAAATACTGGTATTTCCAAGAAAATTGCCAACCCTAGACCTGTATCATAATCCACTACATGTACTTAAAGGAGAATGAAACCCTTGAAACCAGCTGAATCCATATCAAAGAGAAAAATCAAAGAAACATATTGTTGAAAGTTTTAGGAAGATTGAATGAATAATAAGAAAGTTATGAGCATTTGAATATTGAGATCACTAATGCCATGTAGATCCTCCCATTGGCAATGCAACCAGATTCTGTGATGTCACACACGTACAACTCCCTCATTACTTTAGTACTTATTTCACTTATATTCTCACTTTTATAGAGTCTATCACAAGGTGAGGTGTTCTCTTTATGAGAGGACAAGTACAGAGGTTTCACAACATTATATCAATGATGAATCGTTTGTCATATGATTAGAATGAGCAAAAAGAGATGTTTTGGGGTACATTTTCAGTGTCCAAAAGGGGAGAGTTGTTCATCTGTGACATCTAGATCTTGGTCGCATTGCCAATGGGAGGATCTCCATAGCATTAGTGATCTCGACATTCAAATGCTCATAACTCTTCTATTGCTAGTCCTATTTTACTCAAACTTTTGTTGATCTTACTCTTTTATTTTTCTGCTTTCACAAAAGCTAACTTGCTCCAAGAGTTTCATTCTCCTTTAATAATATGTGTCTTAACACCGGAGCAATGGACATGTACTTTTAAAAAGGGGTGGCACGACATTTGCTCCTGCGACAATTGCTCTGGCTTAATTTTGTGATGTAGGGCTGCAATAGGGTTTTACATGTACATGTATGTTAGTTTTAGGGTGGGTGGGTTGAATTTGGACATCCAATTAATGTGTGGAATTTTAGAGCGGAGCAGTTTTTACCGGAGAAAATGTCATGGAATCACTTAAAAGTACAGGGTGTACATGTACATGTAAGTGATGAGACTGGTGGACAGCAGGCCACCATTAATCTTACATTTCCAATTTCATGTTTAGTATATTGTTTACATACAGTATAGAGATCATGATGATACCTGTATTCTAAAATGATGCAATTTTTTTTGGTATATAATGTGTATTAAAGTTGTGAAAAATATATTGTACAGTGTACATGTAAGTCAGTGCATGCACTGAAATTGAATACCAATATGATGGTATCAAACTTTATCAAGTTCACGTCTAAGTTTCATGTTACAAAATTAAAAATCTTGGAGTAGTTGGACATACATGTATACATGTACAGTAGGCCCTACAACCTAAATTAAAATTGGTTACAGAGAAATTATGAATTCCAAGCTGCGGCCGCTATGTCCAAGGATCTACATGTACATGAGCTCTACATGTAAGTGCTTTAATATGGAGCTATAGAGGTCCATTTCTTTCCTTAGGACAGGCCTACTGTAAATTGTTTGTGTGTGTTTTACAGTAGGTGGTTTCAAACCGCCTCGATCACAAGAATCCCCGTTAAATTACGAGAACTTTTTTAGGCTGAAAAATACCCATTAATTATTCCTGCATTCACACCGCCCTGAAACATACCCTTCGGGATAAGTTCCTGAAGTTACGAGCATGCGCAGTATGGTCTGATAAGCAGCAAGGCGCGAAATTCAAAATCACTAGCCCAGCAGCAACCCATGCACGGCGCCGCACCCAACGACACGCTGGGCTAAAAGTTCCTGTAATTTGCTTTCAGACCGCCAAAATACCCACGACCTTGGAAAAATCCCAGCGAAAGTTCTCGTAATTTCGCCAAGTACCTACTATTTATCGGGTATTTTCTTTCGGGGATATTACGCGTAGTTTGCTTTCACACCGCCAAAATACCTGGTATTTTCTGATCGGGGTAAATTTCCCGATCAGAGAATACCTGGAACTGGCGAACTTCGAGGCGGTCTGAAACCACCTAGTGAGTCATGAATAGATGAAGTGTTAGTGATTGCATTCACCCTCAATAGTTTACTCACCAGATTGATGTGATGATTGAGACTATAAACATTCACTTTTCTATAGGCCCTTTATGACCCCGTTCTCATTACCACCCTAAAACTAGTTTACTGGAAATTAGTTTAGTGGAAACTACTGTAGTTTAACCTGTAATAAAAACGGTTGCAGCGGTCTATGAAGTGATCTTCCAAACTAGTTTGGAAAACCACCGCATGATGTAGTTTTGAAGATCGCTTTGCCTAGTTAAACTGGTTTTCGCGTAAGTGAGGACACAGCCGTTCTTCAGAAAGTGATCTTCGCACATTTTGAGCACGCTACTCACACTTTGTGTAGAATGTCTACACTGCGGTTTCAAATTTCGTGTGAAACATGTCATTCCCACTGATAGCATTTCCATAGCAACAAGGCCACTTTACGTGAAGTGGTTTTGAAAACCACTTTTGGCTGATCAAATGGGAATGCTTGCGAAGCAATCTTCCAAACTGGTTTCCGGAACTGATTTCCAGTAAACTAGTTTTAGAAAGTATAATGAGAACGGTGTCTATGACAATAAAGATGTGTGTTCATGATGATGTAGGCCTGTAGTAGTCTGTAAGTACGGACCCTTGGTTTTCACAATGCACATGATGTCGTGCATAATGCAGTCTCAAGTACATGTAGGGAGACAATCATTCACTTTTTACTGTGGCTGACACAGATATGCTTTTTACATAACCCCGGGAGTATCCTAAACCCTATACTATCCTCTTTTTTTACTTCATTTTCTTAGCTAGGGTTAACGCCTTAACACTGGACTTTTGCACAGCTCATGAATATTGATGATTTTGCCACGTAGCGCGTGATTAACGTGCAATTTTTACTTCTGTGTTTGGCTAATACTTACAATGTAGCTCCACTTTTCCTTAGCCCGGTTTGGTTTCAGAATGCAGTTCTTAGCACCGCAATAAGCCGGATAACCCTGCTTTTAAGCAGGGCCAAGTACTGTACTGTTTACCAATGCTAGCCCACTTTGGTTAAACGTAGTGTGAAAATGAAGTGGGCTAATAAGCTTAACCCCGGGAAATTGATGGGGCTTAGGCCCCTACTCCCCCCCCCCCCCCCCGGAAAAAATTGAGATCCCTAAAAGACTAGATGTAAATTTCAAATTTGCAACTGGGTAGTAAATTATGACAAGGGGCAAGGAAACTTTCCCATAGATCTAGGCCATGTACTTAATGTTCAGGGGGGTATTTTGAAAAGTCTCATAAGTTTCCTCTTAACTTTCCTCATAAGTTTATACCATTCAATGGAGCGCTAATGGACCTCCAAATTTGTATTCTGAAAACTCTTAGCGCTCAATTAACTCCCTTTAGGCCACTCCCCCATTGAGCCGAATTGGCCAATCAAATGTGCTCTTTACAATACAACGTAAAATTTTCTACCAGCGTGCAGTGTCTCTTCACTTTACTGGCTTGCAGCAAAGTTTATATAGACTACCTTCTTTCCCTTTATTCTATTCCCTTTTATACCTTTCTCCTTAATTCTCTTGCTTCCTCCTAATTTTGGTCACAGTAGTAAACAGATTTGATGATGATGATGTCTTGCCTTAAATTTGATAGTGAAAAATTTGCTATAACTATAAGATAGAGTTCGTAAACTCGGAATAAAATCACAGATTTTTTCATTTTACCATATTTTTTGGCGACCCCACTTCTTAAATCTGAACTAAGCCACCAGGTGCTCTGGAAATATGGCGCGTATCCCGCAATTTGAAGGACGAAATTAGGATTTTCAGCCCTGACTTTTGGTAACAGTTAGTGCATGAGTTTAAATACATGTACAAGTAATGGTGCTAATGCAGTTTCATACCCGCATGTGTTGCAGTGATGGTTGACTGTGAGTGTGAGCTTTGCTAGTAGCTGCGCTGGCGTAGAAATAGCTTAGCTTGTGAAATAAGTTGACATGTTGATGTTAGCTCACTTAGCTGTCACTGTCAGGCTGCGATGCATTCAATATTTCATAAAATAATTTTCAAGTGAGTTTTTATCAAATAAGAAATTAAAACTTATGAAAAGGATTTCTCTGAGTACAAATTCTGTTCAAATTTGATAAACTTCATCCTATTCAGTTTGATTGAAAAAGATGTAAAAGAACGTCCAGTTGATTTAATACATGAGATACAAACAATAAACATTAAATGAACAATAACAAATTAAATAATCATTTAACAATTAATAACAATGATGAAAAAAAATGTTAATTAAATAAACAATGTTAAACATTAAATGAATTTGTAAACAAGCAGGACAAATTGCGATGCTAAACCATGCGTTGAATCATGAAAAAAAGTATGGCTCTCAAAAACTGAAAATGGCTCTGGTAAAATGAAAAATTGCTCTCGAGTTTTTTTTCAAAATGGCTCCCTAAAAATAAAAAAAATTAATTTTAACACTGCCTTCTGTGCACATGATGAGAGCTCATTATTCCCAAATAACCATATAGTATTAAACGATGCTAATTCCACATGTTCGGGGAGGAATTAATTGTTGTATCACTTGACAATGAGGAGAAAATTAGAATATTTCATATAATAAAATTCAAAAGAAATAGTAAGTGGATGATGTCATAGTTTCCTCATTTGCATACCAGCCAGGATGTGCATATAACTGTTTTATGAAATTAGGCGAAACTTTAAAATGTCATAACTTTCTTATTTTACATCCGATTTTGATGAAATTTTCAGTGTTATGCTTGTTGAATTATTCTCTTATTATTCAAATCAACTTTTTGTTGGGGTGGACTTGTCCTTTAATACTTGAAATCCTACAAAAAATTGTTGTCATAGGCCTTATGATTGTCTGTATATTATGTAAGCCTATGTGTAGGAAGGCTTACAAAACATAATTTGTTATTCCTTTCCACCCTACTTCGAAATAGTCATCATTTACCCACAAATTGGGATTATTCCATGTTGTTCATGTTATATTATGTTATGTTTAATACAAATACTGCAGCGTAGGAAATACATTTCACCCTCTTGACTTCCCAAATTGCCCCTAAAATTCCCTCCAAAATCCATGCTTTGGGCAACCCTTCTTTTTTGACTTGCCCCAATATCTTGTCACAAACAGTATTCAAGATTATTTTGGAAAATCAGTATTTTAGCTATGGCACAAAAATTATATTTGCTTGTACATGTACATGTACATTGTGCAGTACTGCATAATTGCTTGTTTCCTCATAAAATCGGCCCTTAAAAGGAAAGAAATAGCCTCCAAATGTACTCTAAATGTGGATAAAAGATAGGGATTAAAATTCTGCAATTGTACTCCAATGTGGAAAAAATGAAGCCCCCCCCTCTCCTAAAAAAGAAAATTATTTCCTACCCTGAAAATACTGTCATTTATGAAGCATACAACATATGTACAAATGAAGAAAACAAACAAACAAAAAAATACCCATATTGGGTGTATTTCCTATGATGTTTAATGCTGTAGTTTATGAGGCATACAACTACACGTACAAATGAACAAATGAAAAAAAAAACTCATCAAAAGTCCTGGTAGGTCAGACTGGAAAAGTAGTGTCCATTGCCTTTAATGTGCATGTGTATTTATAGCCCTACGTATGTACAAAAAAATTTGCAATAGGTTTTGTAATGTTTTGCTGTAGTACATCGGGCGCCTACTCTTTGTTGAAAGCTGTAGACCTATTCGGAAACTCAGAATGACCCACTGTCACCTACATGATATCTTATTTTGGCTCTACTCTAGTCTGTACAAAACAGGGTCTACTTGTACACGTATACAAAATGCCCTCACAATACATGAATGTACAGTACAGTACTGTCTTGGTAATCAAAGTTTATTTGCAAAGCTTTTGTTTTTACAAGATGTAGATAAATGCGAAATGTTAGAGCATAATTAGGTCTATGTCTTATCTTTCCTGCACTGTGTGGTACATGTACTTGTATCTAGAGTGTTGGGTAAATTCTTGTCATGGTTTACTCTGATGAGTTATGTAACATGTACCGTTCTAAGACTATTTATGGGTTGTCATTGATTGATCAAAGTTTTTCAGGATCCAACATGTAATGGTAAATTGCCAATTCATCTACTGCCAACTCATCCAAATGGTCTACCTTCATTCTAGTCTAATGCCATTCCGTCCATCAAAATTTGTCGAACAACCATTGGGTCCACTAACCATTTGGTCCAATAATCACTTCGTCTAATCACCAATTCGTCTATTACCATTTCGTCTCATAACCAGTTGGTCTTACTGGTTATCCATTTTATTTTCATGTATTTTGCCCAATTAACACTAAGTCCAATTAGACCAAATGGTATATGGATTAAATAGCTATTGGACCCACTGGATATTAGATAAAATGGTGAGTGGATGAAATAGCAATTAGACAATGTGGATAATGGATGAACTGATGGTAGACCAAATGATAGTAGATGAGTTGGTAATTGGACAAAATGGCATTAGACCAACTATAAATAAACCCAGTTATCAGGCAAAAAAAATAATGTCCTGTTTTCGGGGGCCTACAATCCTGAAATCTGTAACATTGGATAAGCATTAACATTGCAGTGAATAGCATCTTCCGTAATGTAATTCTTTCATTTGATATTGACCATTAATGTTGTATGTGTAAATACCTAGAACCTACATTAAAAGAAGAGGAGATAATCCATAAACTCAATCTGTACATGTTTGTTTTATTCTGTGTACTAAGTTTTAACCCCCCAGAATTTTTTTTTTTTTTTTTTTTTTGGGGGGGCTTGGATCCTGACTAAAATCCAGTTTAAACATTTGCTCCATACATGTATAACAGTTGAATGTACATGTAGTAGTGGAATAGTGACTATATACATTTGGGACTACATTTACATGTACATATACCAGAACTTACATGTCCAAACAACGTTTCCATGTACATTTAATCCCTTTCCTGATCAGTAGGTATACAGTACATTCTAGCCATTGATTGTTTTGCTATATAAAGGGTTTTTGGAAGTATGTCACAGTTTTTAACAAAATATTACTAGCTAATTATATTTGATATTCTTTTCTCCTCTCTTTAATCTTTTTTTTACAACCCTTTTCTAGCCATCTACAATTTCATTGGGTCTGGCCCCCATGAACTAGCTCTTAGTGTTGGTGATACTGTGCAGATTGTAGAAGAAAGTGCAGGTAAGTCTATTGTCATTTCACTTTACTCTAAACAATTGTTAATGCTACTTCATGCACAACCCAGCCAAAATACATTGTTTAAAGAAATAGGACTCTGTATAAAACCTAAATTAAAAGAGGTAAAATATAGAGCAATGAAATGGAACTGCTGTGTTGAGTTGAGAAGCTCATTAACCGCATGCGTAGTGGAGCTACAAAGAAAGGAAGTGTTTTTTCCCATATTTTTTTTATATTTTACAATACTGGTAATGATTACCTTTCAATATGCATCAAGGAAGGATGTGGGAAAGAAAAGATTTCTTGAAATGACAATGTTACATGTTTTTTTTTTACAGCAAGAACTATCCCAGTCTTTTCCAAGAAGAAAACTTATTTTTGTCTCGCCTTCATAGCAGAGCGAGACTATAGGCGCAGCTTTTCCGACGGCGTCATCAACATTGAAATCTTAACCAAGGTTAAGTTTTTGAAATGTCATCTTAACTTAGAAAGTATATAGACCTAGTTCATGAAACTTGGATGTAAGGGTAATCAAGTATTACTTAAAGGAGAATGAAACCCTTGAAACCAGCTGAATCCATATCAAAGAGAAAAATCAAAGAAACATACTGTTGAAAGTTTGAGGAAGATTGAATGAATAATAAGAAAATTATGAGCATTTGAATATTGAGATCACTAATGCCATGTAGATCCTCCCATTGGCAATGCGACCAAGATCTGTGATGTCACACACGTACAACTCCCTCATTACGTAAGTACTTATTTCACTTATATTCTCACTTTTATAGAGTCTATCACAAGGTGAGGTGTTCTCTTTATGAGAGAACAAGTACAGAGGTTTCACAACATTTTATCATTGATGAATCGTTTGTCATATGATTAGAATGAGCAAAAAGAGATGTTTTGGGGTATATTTTCAGTGTCCAAAAGGGTAAGTTGTTCATCTGTGACATCATAGATCTTGGTCGCATTGCCAATGGGAGGATCTCCATAGCATTAGTGATCTCGACATTCAAATGCTCATAACTCTTCTATTGCTAGTCCTATTTTACTCAAACTTTTGTTGATCTTATTCTTTGATTTTTCTGCTTTCACAAAAGCTAACTTGCTCCAAGAGTTTCATTCTCCTTTAACATCTAGCCCGAGTTTCAGGTCACATGACCAAGGTCAAAGGTCATTTGGGATCAGTGAACTTACAAGTAGACCATGTTGTAGGAATCAATGTTGAAATCTTAACCAAGGTTATGTTTTTGAAATGTCGTCAGAAAGTATATGGACCTAGTTCATGAAACTTAGACATAAGGGTAGAAGTGTATCACTGAAGATCCTGCTTTTCTGGTTTCTGGTCACATGACCAAGCTTGAAGGTCACTTAGGGTCAACGAACTTAGACCATGTTGGGTTTTTTGTGGAATTGTCATCATAACTTTCAAATTTTATAGATCTAGTTCATGAAACTTAGACATACATGTAAGAGCAATTAAGTATCCCTGAACATCCTGTGCAAGTTTCAGGTCACATGACCAAGGTCAAAGGTCTTTAGGTTCAATGAACTTTGATAATGTTGGGGGTATTTTAGGAATTGTCATCATAACTCAGTCAGTCCGCAAGCCCTGAAAAAGTAGCTTCTTTTATCCAAGTGATATTCATGACTCGAGGGTTTTTGCATAGTTAATGAGCTTGGTGCGAACCAAAACACCTCTTTTTATTCGGCCATTGCTGCTCTAAATATTGACCAAATTTCATGTTTTTGGTATCTTTGTAAAGAAGAAGAATCATTCTTTCAGGTCATGTGTTTGGATTTTTAAAAGAATGTTGTAATAAAGGAAAAAATTTTGATCTAAAACATGAGACAAAATATTTTTTTTCATGCAACAAAAGTTGTTGTTTTCACAATTAATTTCTGTTTGGGCACAAATGATTTTTAGATCATGATAAAGCTGAAGATCTAAGCTTTAATATGATATAATTTTAATAAGAAGATGTATTTTAGATGGGTCAGCAGCCAGCTTTTTATAGGCCAAGTACATTTTGCAGCTCAAAAACAAGAATACTGCGCTCTGATTGGTCATAGACCACACACCCACGCAAATCCCAATGTTACCCACACTGGGCCTCTGCAAGGTCACACTCACCATGTGGTAATCTCTTCAAATTACCCGCGCCTGTTGTTTTGAAAACAGTATTCAGCCAATCAGAACTCTGGATTTTATGTTACTCAGAAATTTCAGAAATCTCGTCTTGCATCTTGATGGATAAAGCTGGCTGCTGACCAACCAAAAAATTACACGGGGGCGGCGGGCAAATTCGCCCCGGAAAGTCCAAAAAGAGCCCCGGAAAAGGGCTAAAAACATTCACACGAGGGCGACTGCAAAACTCATAATCGCCCCCGTCAACACTGTATATTTATGTAGCATTTCATGCATACGTACGTGATTGCATTTAAATTATACATTATACATTATATTGCATTTAAATGTGTACTTGTTTGCATTTGCGTGTGACCGCTTATATTACAATCTTGAGCTGTTTCCTACGCGCACACCAATTGTGCTACAAAATCTCAAACTCATTGCCCGACTGCAGTTGCGAACATCACGTATATATGTACGTAAATCACCGCGGAGCTGCCCGCAGAGTCACACAAGCAAATACAAGATACAGTGGCACAATAACATTGCTCATTTCAGTGCACGCGAGTCCATCATAGGATCGTGTCAGCTAAGAGAACTTACCTGTGAATCTCTGTTTACGGGCGTGAATAGTGCATGTGGTACATGTGCCTATGAATTCGAGATGGTACCGGTACGTACTTCTCACTAGCTCGCGCCGCGCTGCTTCGAAGCTTCGTTGCTATCGCATGTACAGTACACGCGTATGATTACATCGTATATGCTAGCTACCGTGTATATATATACGTACTGTACTATACTGTAGTGTTGCATGCTCTTAGCTAGCTCTGTTAGACTACTCTATAGATAGATTTCGTAATTGTAACTAGCTCGAAATTGAGGGGGAGACAAGGAAATATGTCATACTAATGATACTATCACATCTCCCCCTCAATTTTTTGTTTGTAAATAATGAAAATGTAACTGATGTTAAATTATACTGGAAGAAGAGACAGTAGAGTAGTAGACAAAATTCACGAGAATTATTAGAATAAATCAGTACATCTTGTTAAAGCAGAGCCTGCAGCAGAGCAGCCCTGCACTGCTGACCAGCATCCCTTCAATGTGGCACACACACACATACACACACACAGACACACACACACACACACAAACGCAAAAAAGCCGCGAAATAGCTCCAGAAATTGTAGCCCTGGAAAGTGGAAAAAGAGCCCTGGAAAACGAAAAATTAGCCCTGGAAAATTTTTAAGTTTTTCAAAAAAGAGCCCTGGAAAGAAAACAAGTAATTTTTTGGTTGCTGCTGACCCATCTAAAGGATGCCACATATCAAGAGTGACATTGTAAGAAAGTATAGAGTTTGAGCTTTCTGATGATATAAATAATGTTGGTGCCTAAAACACAAAATGTTGCACAATTTGCAAGTGAAAACAGAGGAAGAAAATTATGTTTGATGCATCTTTTCAGGTAAAAAATTCACTTATTTATCAAAATATTTCATTCAAAAGAAATGACCAATATAAAAGAGTAACATTTACTCTTGCCCATGGTACAAAAATAATCAATATTACTCAAGGAGAAAGTGGTTAAATTCTTTGAGAAAGAAAGTCTCACAATTCACGAGATTTTGCAGGGACATGAATTCAGCCACGAGAGGACTTGGATAAATCTTGCTCATTTGCTCATTAACACAGGGGCTTGCGGACTGACTGAACTTTAATAAAATTTTATGGATCTAGTTCATGAAACTTGGACATTTATAGAGTAACCATGTATCCCTGAATATCCTGTGCACTTTTCAGGTTACATGACCAAGATCAAAGGTCATTTAAAGTCAATGAAATTTGGCCATGTTGGGGGTATTTGTTGAATTGGCATCATAACTAAGAAAGTGTATGGATCTACACATGTACATGTAGTTCATGATCCATCTAGACATATTAGGGTAATCAAGAATGTTTTGCACACATCTTATTTCACATGATCATGGTCAAAGGGTCATGTTGGGTCAATGGACATAGTATTTTATTATCATATGAGTGTTTCCTTTTGTGAATAATTATTCAATAGCTGTTTTCAAAGTCAGTACTTCTGTTATATTGAATCGCGTAATGCAGGCGAGACTGCCAGAGGCGTTCCACTTGTTACAATTTTTTTTTTATAGATTGTTTAATGTATTGAACACTTTCCTCTACTTAGGGAGCAGGAGAAAATATACATTTGGGCAAAAACGAGAAGACTTCAACCATGAAATGATGTAAAGGTGCCCCTTTAAAAACAAGTCTCTACACTTTTAATTGTATACCACAATAGCGAACACTTGGGAAGTTGGAGTTGAAAGAATGACCCTTGAAAGTGATGGTAAAATGTGAGATTGTCTGTGTATGTGTGGGGAGGGGAGGGAGAATGTTGTGGGGGGATGAGGAGATGCATGATCTACATTTACACCTGTTCCATGTTATGTGCATTACTGGGATGTAGTAAAACAGATGATTACTTGCAGCGTGTGTATTGATTATCTACATATATTATTGTTCTTTTTTTGTACAGGATGGTACAGAGGAAGTAATACAAGGAACAGACAGTTGAAGGTGAGCTTTGTTCCACTTTTTCCCATCTTATGATAATTGAAAGTTTACTTGTTCGCTCAGTAGTGTATTAGCAGCTTATTAAGCCTCATTGTGTAGTTATAGTTAATTAGATAGATGGATAGATAGATAGATAGATAGACAGATGTAATGGATGTAATAAATGTAAACTATTTGATCTCAGAAAAAAAAGTAGTGTCAGTGGAAAAAAGAAGAATGTAGTGGTAGGTTGAATGAAAAGAAAGAAGGAAACTAGACAAATGAAAATGGAAGTCATGAAGGTGTAAGGAAATAAATGGAGAGAATGGAAAAGAGAGAAGAGAAAAGGAGGAAAAACAGAAGGAGAAAAGGAAGAGAAAGGAAGAGATCACATTCATCAAATCCTGACATGTACACACCATATCCTATCACGTAGAGATGGTTCAGGAGAAATGAAATGAAAATATGGACGAAAATTTGAAATTGAGAAGTAGGAAAGGAGAGAGAGAGAGAGAGAGAGAGTAGGCCTATATTTCCATTTTTTGTTGAATCAATGAAACAGTCCTTAAAAAGTAGCATGGCTCCCTGCAATATGTTATCCGTTTCATGATGACTTCTTATAATAAATGCACAATTTCTATAACTTACTATCGACCAATCAAATCGAATGATTTCAGTAGCTTTAAACAATTATTGCAAATAAGTTATTATAACAAGTTTTAAAGTATGAAATGGGTCTGTGGAAACGATACATGGAAACACACACACATGTGAATTAAATGCTGCTTCCTTCTGCATCTATACAATTACTGGACAAATGTGAAAGAATTCATATCAAAAGTAGTTATTATTTGCCCCTCAAAGATACCAGTTCAAACAGAATCCGATATTAGATTAACACCCAAGTGTTTGTATGTATAAATAAAAAATATGTGCCAAGTGGCTCTGGAAGAAAATGTGTAATCGCTGAGAAATAAGCAAAATAAGCACGTAATTCCATAAAATGTCAGGTATTTTTCCGAGCAATATATATACACTGTCCCACATGTGCTTTCCTGTGTTAGTGATCATCAGAATGATCGGTTTTCGGTGAAGATTTCATGATTTCACATAGATAAGTTTACATTAATGTACCAGATCTAGATATATATATGATAATAATTATGGTGACAATTAACCTTGATTTTATAGACTCTCCTGAAATAAATGTTTGCTGCAACTAAAAGTTTTATTATAAAAACCAGTTATGAATTTCAATGCCCCTTTTGTCACTATACAATGAAACAAACACATTCTCACACCACTCCAAGATTCCAAACAAATCTTGAGGATGGAATGCTCTGATGACAATTAAATCACCAATTTACAAATCTATCAGTGCATCATTTTCACATTTGCACAGACAGTTGTCTAGGTTTGTAATGGTTTCAACAAGGTCTCTAGACAGAGGTCTTGACAGGCTCAACAATCAGGGGGCTTCTTTATTAAACAACATACTTGGCTTTAATGTTTATACAGAGAGTAACCATCTGGAGGAGAACCAAATTTGGATGTCTGTGATCGTTTTTGGAAATCTTTTAAGGCTGTTGTCTGGTATTTCATAACTGCCTGTTAAAACAAAAGGCTAAACAATACATAATGATTATTTTCCATGTTCACACAAGTCTAAACAAAATGAGATCTTGTAGATGTTAGCCAGCAACACGATTTGCAATGACGCGCATTCTTAATACCACATGCCTATGAAAAGTAATTGTAATTTGCATTCACACTGCATTTATTTCTGGAACCTTTATAGAGAAATCTTTGCAGAAGTAATTTTGAAAAGTTATTGCAGGCATTTTGATATAATTTATTTTCTATAGTCTATTATTTTGGTTGGATCCTTGTGAAAAATAAAAACAAACAATATTTTTACAAATTTTGGTTGTGTGCCTGACTAAAATAAAAAAAATGCATATTTTATTTTTTATTTGTGGTATAAAACAAATTCCCGAAGCAATCCCAATCATGGAATGGGACAATATTTGCAGTTTACAATAATTGTTAAAGTTTTTATGGACTTGTTGGAATGCCAATTTTTAGAGGATAAGAACATTCCTGAGAGAAGTCTGAAATATGATAGATATAAAAGTTTAAATTTTCAAAAGGAATAGGTAAAATGGAAAGATATTTATAAATTACTATACTTTTGTATAGTTGGAAATGAAATCTTGGATTCAATATTTCAATGTTCATGTACATGTAATTCACATTATTGAATGGTTGCCAAATGCTTCTAAAAGATAGACTGTATGTCCATTTTACATTTTTGGCATTTGATGGTGGACTCAGAACAAGCCAGAATAAAATGTCAAATATATTGCTTTCCTGAATATGGCTTTGCAGGGAAAGTATGCTAATGTACTTTCTACCTTGGAACAACCAGTGAGAGAGACAAACAGATGTATTCCTTGTTCCCACACCCATCAAAGATGCCTTCATTTGTACAGGCCAAACTTAGGTCAACCTTTTGAACTTTATCAAAATAGCCATAGTATTTGACTATTGGTAGCTTCTTGTGTTCAGACCATTTTGATATGCACTCAGGAGTAAAAAAAAAATGCCATATTTCCTCCACTGTGAACAGTGCCCTGAACACAGTGTTTAGAACATGACTAATACCCCTTTCATAAACCTATCCTCCAATTAGCCGCCTAATAGTAATGCGGATAATTCAATAAAAATTGCGTTCACAAACTCCGAAAATTATCCGCATTATTTTTACGAGCGCCCGTCCTGAAAAAGGCGGATAATCGTCATGACAACTGGACACGCCCCCTCCGATGCGGTTGTGTTGGAAAAGGGTGACCTTGTGACCGCACCATGGCAATTATCCGCATTATCTGGAAATACGTTCATAAACTCAAAATCTTGTCCCGATGCTGCTATTATGCGGATAATTGCAGCATCAAAATAATGCGGATAACTCTGGTCCTCCTCCGATTTTACGACCAAATTATGCTGCTATTAGCCGCATAATTGGGTTTATGAAAGGGGTATTATTTAGAAGGACATTTGGTTTGAATTTTAGAAGTAGAGCATCTTTCATTATTTTCATGGATAACAACCTAATTTTCCCCAAACCATGTCATCTTAAATATTGGCATGTTAAAGGGCAAGTCCATCTTGCCTGAGCTGATTTCAATAGATAAAGAAAAACAAATGAGTAAAATGCAGAAAATTTCATTTTATATAGATATTGATGAAATTTTCAGCACACAGTTTTATTGGATTTTAATTTATAAATTCAAATCAACTTCTTGTTGGTGTGACTAGACTTGACCTTTAATTATAAACAGAGATTGAATAAAACGATGGACAGATTTGATTCTAGAAATATTATTCAACCATTATGGAAAGCAACTCAATATTACCACATCAACTGAAACATTTAATACACATATAGACCAGCCACTGTACATGTATGTATGAAATATGCTAGCAACGTCATATTGATATGATGATGTTAGGCTGTGACTGTGTGGAATATGATTGAAAAACACAGTGGCTTTTTATTAATCTTTCTCCTACGCCTCATTAATGGAACCATTAGTCTCACTATATGCCATCTGTTCCCTGTCTGGCTTGCTTTCCTCATGGTCATTATGTGTTGATGATTGTCAGCTTTTGAACCATACTTCCTACATGCTAAAACAAAACAACAACAACAAAAATAGAAAATATAACGTCAAATACAGGTAATATTTCTGGAATGGGGGCTATTTTCCTACTTAATTGTTCATGAATGCAAACATAAGTTTTGTTTTGATTCCAACAACTACTTGGACTTCTTGACATTTTGGGGCAAATCACCTTTTGGCCTTTAATATGTATTTTGTTTGCAATGGTTTAACATGTACATGTACATGCATACGTACCTGTACAAGTACATCATTTTTATTTTCCCTTTTTTAATATTTGTCTATACCCTTTTAAATTTTGTACATGTATGTACATTGAATCCCCATTTCTTCTTTCTCACTCTACTCATTCATTTTTGTTTTCCTGTGAGCATTTTTTGTCATTTTTGTTTAGAACTGAACAGGATACTCTGGATTAAGTTTTTGTGATATTGATGAATTAATTAATCTGGGAAAAAAATGGCAAAGTACTGTTGCTGAATATTTATTAAACCAAATCGCATGATATTTCACAAAAAATATCAAGTAGTCTCAAGATTCTCAAGGTTTAATTCATAGCCCATAAATGGCATCTTCATGACAATATCATCTTGAGATTGTTGTGTTTTTGGTAATATTCTGTTCTGTATCAGAAATAGGGTGATTATTTGAAAACTCATGCTGATTGAGATGAGCATTTTATGCCAAGTAGTGTTTAAGTGCTGAAGTACATGAAGATGAAACACAGATCACAAGTAGATGCACACGTGTACAGTACTTGGAAATTATGCCATAAGTTGTTCCATTTCAAACTGATTGGTTTAAGGTTATTAAGTGCACTTTGTTATTAGATTTCTTTTAAAGAGGAACATTGCCCAAGATAAAACTGCCAACTTTTGACCACAATTTATCCGCTTGTATTTCATGAGAGGGTAATGTACCGTACTGTACAAGAGGGATCTTCATAGCTTTTCATGTTTTATGTCTATACTTGGTCGATCTAGGAGCTCTTAATTCCATTGTTTATTGGCCTTAAAAAGAATACTTTTGTCTTTTCCAAAATTATCAGGATCAAGGATGTGTTTATGTAAAATGTAAATTGAGGAAGCATAAAGTTGCTTGAATGATAAGAACTCATAAAATTTTGGGGAATTTGCTTTGCTTTTTTTGGATAAACATGAGCTGAAGTTCTGGTCATTGAATTATTAAACTTTAAAGTGCATGTAATTGCCTTTAATAGTGTTTGGAATATTCTGATTATAATACACTGGAGAAATAGTGTACACATTTGATGTAAGATTTTGGAATCACCAGAGAAAAATGATTAAAATTATTGTCTGCTGATTACTACATATACAGCCTTTATCACTGCACACTACTTGAATGGGACTACACACAAATTGTTGGCCAGACATTTGTGTCATTTCTTTATTGGCCTATTAAAGTGTTTTAATTTGAAGGCATCTGAAAAGCAATCCTTTGCATTGGACATTCTTTGATATCCTTAAAAACTTCTGACATTTAAAGCTCATATTTTTTGTATCCCTCTTACCCACAACAAGAGATTGCTTTTAAATGACCAGAAAATCTTCCAAGTGGTGTTTTGTCATATTCCCAGCACTCTAGAACAGAAAAATGAAACCACTATTAAGGCCTGGTCCCACTGGCCGACAGATACAAAACGTACTCATAACGTATACAGCGGACAAGCAAAATTTTGGGGTGGCTCCATCCGTTTTCATCATGGACCTACTAGTAGGTCCATGGTTTTCACCCGCTCCAGACGATGGACAAAATGGGCAAATGATGAAATCACAGTGGATGGATGCTCGATGTATAGATATAGAGCATATGAAACACATACGGAAAGAGTACACAACAGGTACGTTTTCCAACGGATGGCAAGATTCTTTTCCATTTTACATCCTCTCTTCATCCATAAGTGCAGTGGGACCAAGCCTTAACATTTATACATGTATAGTATCAAAGTAGCCTTGCTTTTTTTCACTCTCATGGATATTGAATTTTGATTGAAGCTTTCGTTGACCCTTTTGTTCATGTTTTGATTTAATGATATCATATGTGCTGTTAGAAATAAATCAATAAAAATTATCTTGTTTCTTTATCATTATTTTTTTTATTGTTATAACAGGGCATCTTCCCCAAAGGTTATGTACATATCAAGGAAGCTTTGGTGGAGACCATTGGGTAAGTTGTGTATTGACATAAATATAATTTATACAACCATATATTATGAGTTGATATTTGTTCACAAAAATGGTAACTTTCTATTAAAAAGAAAAATCCTAAATTTTATGTCACTGATACATACATATATGGCTTGCCTCCTTTTTGTAATAACAAAGTTGTAAAAGCTCCTTTTGTCAAGACTTCTGTAATAAAGTCAAGTCTAATATCAGTTACAATGTACAATGTAATATGCCACATGAGAATAATATTAAACCCCTCCCTTCACCCATTCTTCCAGCCTTTGGGTATTTAAATATTTGATATCCCGATTGAGTCATAAATGAACATTCTTTGCATTCTGATGTTTTTGGAAACTTTCCATGCATATTTTGCAATGGAAATGATGAAAACATCTGAGAAATATGAAATAGTGAAAGTATTTAGAAAGACCACATGCACAATAGTGAACCAGTTCTGGGCCTGTTGCTTAAAACTTAATGATAACTTTAAAGGAATCTTTGATTTTGATTGGCTGTTGAGCACTTCTACCATTGTTTGGATGGCAAAGTTATATTTATAGTACCTTTTATGAAATAGGGGCTCAGATATTGCAGTTTCTACCATCAACTGTATTGATTCCTTTTTTTTGAGACGTCAGGGAGACACTCGGCACTGGGCAATTGGGTTGAAGGGCTCCATAAATGTCTGTACAAGTTCATCCTGGCCACCGAAATACACTATGATATATTGATATGTTTTTCACACTGCACATATTTTCCTAAAAGGAAAATGAAACCTTTGGAACAAGATAGCTTGTGCGAAAACAGAAAAATCGAAGAAATTTATAAAAAAAGTTTGAGAAAAATTGAATCAATAATAAGAAAGTTATGAGCATTTGAAGTTCAGATCATTATTGTACTGCACATGTAGATCCTCCCATTGGCAATGTGATATTATGTGTGATGTAACATCTGAACAATTTCCCCATTACTTTTGTATATATTTGACTTCAACTGCCTCTTTGAGGCCGTTCTCATTACGCTTTCTAAAACTAGTTTTCTGGAAACCGATTCAGAAAACCAATTCGGAAGATCGCTTTGCTAGCGTTCCGACTTGATCACACGAAAGTGGTTTTCAAAATCACTTCACATAAAGCGCTCTTGTTGCTGTGGAAACGCTCTCAGTAGGGTGACACGTTTTGCGCGAAATTCGAAACCGCAGCATAGGCATTCTACACCTGTCGTGTGGAGTAGCGCGCTCAAAATGTGCGAAGATCGCTTCCCGAAGAACGGTTGTGTCCTCACTCACGCTAAAACCAGTTTAACGAGGCAAAGCGATCTTGAAAACTACATCGCGAGGTGGTTTTCCAAACTGGTTTGGAAGATCGCTCCCAAGACCGCTTCGACCGTTCTCACTACGCGTTAAACTAGTTTCCACTAAACTAGTTTCCAGTAAACTAGTTTTAGGAACGTAGTGAGAACAGCCTCTTTTATCACATCTATCAGTAGATCATATGCATGTATTCTTTCTATAGGAGGGTATGTAATACAGATTTTCAAAGAATAAATTATGGATAAAGAGTTGGTATCACCAGAAGAAAGAGCAAAAAGATACATTTTGAGGGTATTTTATAGTCCATCTAAGGGGAAGTTGTTCACATGTGACATCACACATCTTTGTCGCATTGCCAATGGGAAAATCTCCATAGCATTAGTGATCGCAATATTCAAATGCTCATAACTTTCTCAATATTTTCTCAAACCGTCTTTGATCTTATTCTTTGAATTTTCTATTTTCACACAAGCCCACTCGTTCTGTGTGGCAAATTCATCAATATTCATGAGATGTGCGATAGTCCGGGGTTAAGGTGTTAACCCCGGCTAAGTAAATAGTATTGGGTTAAGAAAGACAGTGTGAAACCAAAAAAAGATAGTCTGGGGTTAAGGATAGTGCGGGGTTAAGGAAAGTACATGTATGGGGTTAAGGAAATGCAGTGTGAAAAGCATAACAGAGTATGAAATATCTCACTGCTGGGTGATGATTGTTTCTTGGGACGATAGAGTTAGTTCAAAGTCACTTTATGAACTGATATACATAGCAAAGGTATATTGAAATTTGAAAACTACATTGCAATATGTTTTTTGAACCAGTGTCTCTTTTCTTATCACTTGGGGTGTTTACAGTCACACTGACTCAATTGATTCATGTTGATTCCAACAATACATGTATTCCTTCAGTGTACCGGTAAGTTTGTTCAGTGAACAAGTATAGAAGATTGCCTCTTTATTAAAATACAGCATTAAACTTTGAAGGGTAAAGTCAGACAGGCGGCGACCCATTAAAACAAGCAGAAAAATATATGAGAGAAACATGCCAATGAAAGTTTGGCAAAAATCCATCGTAAGGAAGCAAGTTGTGAACTTAATAGTACAATATTTATAATTTTGTGAGATCACCAATTGAGTTGTTATATACCTTTCATGTTATGTTGTCATACATAAATAATTCCATCAATTAGCCTCTTTATGGTTCATGATAAATCAATTTAAAAAAAATAATCTTGAAGAAAATTAACATTTTCGACATTGGAGAGCAGTTTACAAGTGAAAACTAATCATAGCAACATTTTTGTAATCTATTGGGGATTTTAGTAAAACTTTAACAGATGCATGGATCTACCTAAATGACAATTGATGTCTTGCTGTGTTAATGAATGAAATGAAAAATAGAAATCATTAGGACCTATACTGTACATAAATTGTCACTTCCCACATAGGTTTTCAATTCCCAATACTTGTACATGTACTTGTTAATATGCTAGTACATGTAGGCCTACACGTTTCTAGTGTGTAAACGTCCTCTATAATTTGTGAAAACTCACTGAAATACATGTATGCTTGCTTTCTGAATATGGAAGCCTTTTACAGATATTCTGACAGCCTTATGCGAAAACAAGCATTTTTGGCCTGCAGGCCTGACCTGTAATATATTCCCACAAGCAATACTTTCAAGTCTTTTTGCAACAACAAGGTTAAGATTTGCCATGCCTGGGTGCCTGTGCATTGATCATGATATAATCGCTGCATTAAAGGTCGAGTCCACCTCAACAATGAGTAAATGTGAACTCATAGAATAAAACAAGCATAAAACTGACATTTTTTTCAAATTTGGATATGAAAAAGAGTTTTCACAATTTCTTTTTTAAACTTCACAAAACAGTACACATGTATGCATGGAAGTGCAGTGATTTATAAAATGTTTTTTTTTTTTGTAGAATTGGTTTAAACCAGCTCTTGAATATTATATATAGTTACTTAATCAATCTTGTATGTTTTCAAAATTCCCATTACCGACTATCTACCTATATATTTTTTGAATTTAAATTAAATTTTTAGGATTTCTATTTTATTCAAATAAACTTTGGGATGGATGAGGTTGAACCATTTGATATCAAATTTAAGGCAAAAATTCTGGTTAATTTGTTTAATAGTTAGTGCTCTGTCAAGTCAAATGCACGAAGCCTTTTAATAGTGAATATTAAAGTTGCACTGATGTAGACAAAAGCTGGGTTCAGGGGATCACTAGTAAAGTGCCAACTAAAGACTTGTAATGTTTACATGATTGATTTTAATATGATATCCTATATTAGTACTATCAATGAAGAAAGAAGTGCTATTGTGCTATAATGTGCGATAATGCTATTGTAAGGTTATAATGATATAGTATAGGGCTACGTTGCGGGCATTTCGGGAATACATGTACATGTATGTACTTGTAAATTACCACAAGCCATTCTCCCCTCCCCCTGCCCATACAAGGGAGATGAGGCTTGTTCTTATCACATGCTCAATCACAAACTCTACAATGTAGCTTGATTTAAGAAGGGTATTGTGCAGACTATACATGTACATCGTACAATGTACTGTATATAGTCCTACACATAAACATTGCAATTGTTCTATCAAACAACGGGCAGTTGTACTATTGTAGTTCACCTTTAATTGCTCCATTAATATTAATTGCCTTACTGTACAATGCAAGTGAATGTACTATTCATTCTATTCATACAGGCATCTAAGAAGAAATTCGCTTTCAGCTGCCCTTTTACATGAACTTGTAGGTGTGGGAAACTTGGTCAGAAGTTTACTTAACGCTCCCCTTGTTAATTGTTTTACCAAGCTGTATTGTAGGTTTGTCCTTTTTATGATGCTAAAAAGATAGGATGTGGATATTGTGGATTCCTTGATTACAGCCTATGTAAAATGCCTAATTGTAGTTTAAATTTATTATTTAAGATTAATATCGAGTTTGTTATTTAATTGTGTAAATATATAAAGAATAACATTGGGGTGAATATACAGTATGTCTCAGAATGCATGTGGAAAGATGCATTTTAACCAAAGTCCAATAGGCCTACTTTAACCATTACAGACTTTATAAATAGTGGCAATTGGCTGAATTGTTTAAAAATTTGTTTGTGGTGATTTACAATCACAGCTGTACATGTACATTTTGTAGATTGTGTTTGATTTGACTTTTAGATGTGAGCTTCTTTACTGAAAGTTAGAAATATTTGCATTTTGTTCTTGAATATGATACTGTATTAAAGGCAAGCCTAAATGTTCTTTTCATGATAGTGATTTTATGAATAGTTTCCAGTAATCTATACATTGTAACTTTAATTGTTATGACAGCTAAAACTCACATTTAATAAATAATACCATCGTCAAACTAAACAACAGTGTTTTACCCTCTCCTCCTCCTACGCAAATATTTTCAAGTGGTTGGGTCTAAATGACTTTGTTGTGATTATTATACAGATGGCCTTATTCATATATTTTTTTTTCAGGAAAGGCAATGACGTGTACATGTACTGTGTTACTGGTAGGCCCGACTCTCTCCATGAAAAAAAAAAAAGAATTTAAATTACGAGCAAGCACAAAGTATTTATTAATTTTTTTGGCCTGCATTCTCTGCAATGATGTATCAACATGGCTATACAGTACATGTAGTACAGTAGGCCTACATGTACATGATGTAGTACGGTGTCCTTGGATGCTCCACAAACATGTAGGCCTACAGGTCCAACATCTAATTTGGTAGCAGTACATGCCTCTTTCCAAAAATTAATAAAAATGTCACTGTTGTTCTTCCACGATCCACCCACGAAAAGACATACTGAGAAGAACATGACCTTAGATCTGAGGTCATTTCAAATTCATAGAGGAGACATTCCATGGTTTGTGAGTTGCTTATATTGAAAGTGAAATAGTTTGGTTATTAATCATCCATACTATTGTGTGGTCTGGGTTTTCTTTGAGTGGGGTACTTTGTGTAAAAACTACATTGTTTTTGTAACTTAGGTATTTGAGGATGCAAGTAAATCATGAATCATTTTTGCTATGAAAAATGAACATGGATAAAATCAATTAAGCCATTATTATTATAATTTGTGGTGCAGTTCTTTGAGTTGCTGCAGTCTGTGTGGCTTTATTTTCAAAGTTCACCCACAGTATCCTGTTTAATGTAAATATGGATTGTGAAGATGTGGTAAATTTCAACAATATCCTAAATTCCATGTGAGAATGTGCAAAAATTTACTGTAATTAAACAGTATGTTACAAAGCCCTTGCAATTGCACACATCAGGGTTGCAACTTGAGTCTATGTGAGAAAGAACTAAAAGATCTGTTTTGCATTTGGATCTTTAAGATAATGTCTGAAGATAAAAAATGCAAATGCACAGATTTTAAGGATCTAATGGTCATCATTTTTATGTAATTTTCTAATAATTTGAAGGAACCTCTAATACTTGTACATGTAGGTATATTATTTTCTTGTATTTTTATCAGAGCAGTATGAAATTTCCTCTTCTGATTAAAGGTAAAAGAAAGTAGTTGCAGCAAAATAATCATTTCATGAGAAAGTCTTAAAAGTAAAGGTTAATTGTTACCATATTATCATAGATCTACATGTAGATCTGGAACATTGAAATAAACTTATCTTTTAATATGAAATGATGAAATCTTAGCTGAAAACCGATAATTCTGATGATCACTAACACAGAAAGGCATACTTTATGTAGGACTTGGAAAAATACCTGACATTTTATGGAATCAGCCTGTGCTTATTTTGCTAATTTCTTAGCAATTACCCGGTAAACATTTTTTTCAGAGGCCATTTGGCACATATTTTTTATTATACACACAAACAGTTTGGTGATCATTTAATTGGATTCGATTCGAACTCATTTTGAGATCGTTACCACAAACTGGTATTTAGGCCTACATATTTGTATATGTATATTTAACTATTGTACATGTTATGATTTTCAAGCTTTTCATGAAAAAAAAGTCTGAATAGAATTTTATTTAGGAAATAGGATGGACTTTTTTTATTGGAGTTTGATGGTTAAACTTTTCACAGTTGTGTACTTTGTATTCTATTGATGTTAAATCATTCATTCCATCATTTTCTGCCTTGCTATTGATCTTTAATACAGTGAAACACACCATGAACGGGTGACACCCAAGGAGATTCCAATCGTTCAAGAATTAACAGCAGTCCTAAGAGAATGGGGGATACTGTGGAAACAACTCTTTCTGGTAAGTCAATCATGAGTTTACAAAACATGATCATTAAAACATGATCATTTTCATTTAATCATATTTCTTTTGGAACCTCTCAAATAACAAAATTATAATGAATAAAAGATAATGAATGTTTCAATTACTGGCTGACTGAATAAAGAATGAATTATTGAATGTGCCTACATATTATTAAAGGGTTAATGAATAATGACCAAAAATATCAAGCTTGATCATTAACAGGCATTTATACTGTAAAACACAAAGTGTAAAATGAATTTAAAGTAATAGATTAACAAATAAATAGGTAATTAATTGGTAAAGGACCAAAGGAAGAAGAAAAGCAAAAGAAATAGAAAGCGCCTCAGAATAGTTCACTAGACAGATGGCGCATAATAAAGGCTATATTTTATTATTATTAAAGCAACAATAATGAAAGACAATAAAAAATAAAGAAACCCAAAAAGAATGAAAGAATGGACAGCAATGAATAAACAATAATTATGGATAAAAAGTAAAGAAACAAAGCAAAATAGAGAAAGAGAAAGAAAAAAGATTGAAAGGAAGAAAAGGAAGAAATAAAGAAGAAGGAAAGATATAAGAGACATGGAAGAAGGAAAATTGGAAAAAAATAAATTAAAAAAAGACTAAAAGCATATCAATTTTCAAATAAAAAAAAACCCTGAAAAATTGTTGCCAGGAAGTAACAAATTTTTATATTACATACAGATTCTTTTTTTTAATGACCGAACTCCCTTGTGCATACTTAGCACACAGTTCAAGGCATTCCTTTCTTTTAGAAGAACAAAAGAGGAATAAAGAATGAATTGAACCCTTTTGAGTATATCAATCAACTTGAATGAAGAGGAACAGTAGAAAGGTTCACAAGTTCAGTCAAAATATTGACCATGAAAAAAAGAAATGGTGCTTGCATTCTTTTCTGACCATAACAAGGCTGTTTTGATTGGATGTATATTTGAGCACCAAAGGGGGGGGGGGGTCTTCTTTTTATTTGGCAACCAGTCAATTTGACTATTTTCGCCATCATGAATATTATAATATTATTCACGTTTGTACATGTATTCTTTGAGAAAAAAAAATATAGAAGTAAAATTCTTTTTTTTTCTTTTCCCTTCTTTTTCTTCTCTATTTCTTTTTTTGTTTTTGTTTTTTGTACTCACATGAAAAGTCTTCTGTCAAAACTCAAATGTTTTTTAAGTTAAATTGTTGTTTTAATAGTTTATGTGAACTACTTGGGTAGTTTCTGTAGACAAAAATTACATGTAGATGCAAGTACAGTTCAGACCCTTTTCACTCCAGGTTGTGTACTTCTCAAGTCAAACTACAGAGGACATTAGCTGGGCTCATAATAATGAATGATAAATTGATAAAATTTGCTTAATCCTGTAGCTACCACAGCTTTTAGATTTCTTTTGATATCTGGGCTTACATGTACATACAATCCAGCTGTGTGATTCTTAACTTTATAAATAGGGATGCTCTGGGCTGAAAATGTTTATATCTTTAAATAGAGTAAAATGCTGAAAATTTCAACAAAGTTTGATAACAAATAACGAAGTTATTAAATTTCAAAATTTAGCAATTATATTGTGAAAACAGTTATATGCACATCATCATGAATATTCATTAGATGGACTGATGATGTCACATCCCCACTTTCATTTGGTTTGATCGCACCCTTGAAGAACAGTATGAAGAAGGTATTTCTGCACTTGAGAGAAAGAAAAGATCAAAACAAAGCAATATGTCTGGCAAAATATGTTTTCAATAGAGTCTTCTCTCTGCTCTTATTGCTTGTACATGTAGCTGGATGTAGCGATAACCCGCATTGAACAAATTGAATGAAATTATGTAGTAGAGCAATACATCTTGTCTCGGGTTGAAATTGAATTACATCGCAGTGATTGTAAAAATGGAACATGTCCAAGGATGAAATGCAGCTCAAAATTGCATTTCATAGAGGGAGGGGTCTATTTGGCCTGTGTTTGCAATCATGGTTTATGTTATTTTCCAAACATATACTGTACATGAAGGCAAGGAAAAAAATATTTTATTCTAAATCTAAAGAGCAGTGATCTTTTCTTTGCAAGTTCAAAAGGGTTGAGGCTTTTACAGTAGGCTCTTGGAACATAGGCCTATATATGTATTTTCCAATAGGCCTTCCAGTATAAGCTAAGGACACTGTGTAGGGAAAAATAAATTTACAGTAGTTTTTTTAGTGCACAGTATGTACGTATGTACATGTAGTTTTTCCTATTTCCCTGTAATATGTCACCTACATGTATAATGTTCTATTTGAGCTTGGCTTCCGCTACCGGTATTCTGATTCTCTCTATTACATGCATGGTGATATAAATTTCATTGGCAAATTATGGCTCCAGGCAAGGACTCGGATCTCAGATTAATTTGGTTCTCTTGGGGTTGTTTTGCAAATTATGTAAATGTGTGAAGTGCATTTGAGCAGATTTACACTTGTATAATAAAAATGATTAAAAAAGAAAAAAAAATTGTCCCTGATATTTGTTCGCTTTGACATTCCCTGCCAACCACACCTTTTAAAGATTTTTGATACATGCATTGAACCAAATAAAGGTGATTATTCATGTTATTGTATGCCCATTGCCAATGCAGCCTTCGCTTTTATTATAGGCTGCATGTTAAATTACACAATGGGTGCTACATGTACCAAGTACAGTGTATATTTTACTTTAAGTAAGACTCTTTGTGACATTTGAAGCCACACTGCAGTACAGATTTTATGCTTCAATTATAATTAGCTTGTCAAAGGAAATCTCTTCACAGTACTCTAAGCATGTATTGTTATGAAAACTCCCTAAGATGATTGTAGAGATTAAATCAGAACTGGAATAGAAATACTTCCTCTTCTTAATATCTGTTTCCTTTGGATGTAGCCAGATTCAGTTGATGGTAAAGAAGAAGCTACATGTAATATATATCATCTTCCCAATTTTGTTAATTTATCGAATTTGTTGTTGTGCTGATCATGCAACTGGGTGAAGTAGCTAATGATAAATATTCAAGTGTTGGGCCTTGTTTCCTCTTGAAAATGGCAAAATGGCCATACCATACTATGTGTATGTACATAAATTTAGTTGATTGTTTTAAAAGGAATAAGGGATGATGTTTAATCTACAGTCGACATGTATATGACCCCCATTCTTTTTTTTTACATATACATGAATGTACAGGTTTGGTTCAAAAGGGATTGGCAATGATGCATAGCTTTCCATAGTCCTTCCTATTCATGAAATTACTTTGGTTTATCACGCATGGAAATACATTCATAATGTAGGCCTTCAGGTTTAATGATGCAATGCTCATGTTAATGCAATTGAAAAGATTATGTGATTTTATTGAATATGAATATAAACTCTATTCATCATCTGTACATTATCGACAAACTGCACAAGTTCTTGTATCTCACTTGTATTTGATTTGAGATTCAAATATAATCCTTCATGATATGAAATAATTTTAGATGAGTTTGGAAAGTATGAAACATGTGTTAAGGCCATAAATAAAAGAAGAACAAAGAAATCAAAAGAGAATGAAAGAATCTTTTTATATATTCATGGGGAAAATTAATAGTTGAAATGTATGAATTTAGAAACCAAATTTTATTTTTCTAATGTTATTTATTCAATTTTCAGACGTGGAATGGGGAGTAATTCCAGGATAATGTAAAAAAATGTCATAAAAACTTCATTCAATGAAAAGTAATATAACGCTACACTTATGTAATATTGAAATGTTAGAATCATTTTTCAGTACATTTCATGTTCTTAAAAATTTATCAAAGGTTTACTACTTGTAGATAGGCTTTAGAATTAGATTCAATATTTCCAAATGCAACAAGGATATCTGTGTTGATGCATAAAGGTTAAGTATTGATTATAAAGTTATATTAACATTTTTTGTCCAAGTTTTAGCAACTGTTTTCATAAATTTACTTGTGATTATTCAATTTTATAGAAGAGAGACATAGAGAAGTACGACCTGGTGCACAAGATGTTGTACGAGCTCATCGACTGCCGACGACAGATCATGTCTGGGACTCTACCGGTGGATGACATCAAGGAGATGAAACAGCATGTTACATCCAAGATAGACTTCACTAACAGGTCAGTACAGCTAGTTATTAACTTCTAGTATGAATGACAGGAGCCTAAAAGAAAAGCCCCTTTCATACATGGCATGAGAAGGCTTGAGAATACAAGATGAAATACCTTGTTACATCCAAGATAGATTTCTCTAATAGGTCAGTACAGCTAGTTATTTATTTCCAGTGTGAATGAAGTAGACAAAATGATAAGCCCCTTTTAGACTTTGCATGAAAACGCTTGAATTCAGGAAACAAAATACCATTTTACATCCAAGATAGATATCACTAACAGGTCAGTTCATTCAGCTAGTTGTTAATTACCAGTGTGAATGCAGAAGCCAAAATGAAAAGCCCTTTTCAGACATGGCATGAGAAAGCGTGAGCTTACTGAGACAAAACAGCTGTTACATACAAGATACATGAAGGTTTCACTAAAATAGGTCAGTTATTATTAAAGTGAGTTATCAATAACCCGTGTGAATGACAATACCCCATATAATAAGGCCTTTTCAGACATGGAATGACAATTTTAGCCATGAGCTTTAAGAGATGATATAGCATGTAACATCCAAAATTGATTTCATTAACAGGCCAGTTCATCTACATGTATTTATTGATTCCCAATATAGCCAAAATAATATTTACATATCAAGCCAGTATTGGACACGGCATAACAAAATTAGGCATGCCATGGAAGAATATCAATTTATCCTCTCAGAATTCATTTAAATTCAAAGATACACAGGGTGCGTCACTTGCATCTGTCAGACAGTCCCAGACCTGTATAAATTGCTGTCAGGCCAGTAACTTTTACTGGTCCGATGAGACCATAAAAAGTATATCAAACTGATACAAATGATATTTTTTCCTCTTTTTGTAAACTATAAAAATGGCTGTGGCATCTTAAAAAAATGGTTCTCCAAAATTGAAAAATGGCTCTCATGAATTGTGTGTACTGTTTGTTTGTATGGTTTTTTTTTTTTTTTTGGGGGGGGGGGCAATAAAAGCAATAAAGGACAACAAAATAAACTCAACCCTTTTTTTATGTTTTTCTACATTTTTGGGGACTAGTAAATTTTAGGTTCGGACCAGTGAAAAATAGAAAAACTGGGTATCTACTAGTCCAACATGAACAGGTTGGACCATTAGAAAATAGTGTGGAGCCCTGAATACAAGAGAATCAAAATAATGGATATTTAGATGGTATATTGACCTGCAAGTGCTATACAATATTTCTATCAATTAATGTTTAGTAACTTCAATCACATAATTTACATTTATCTTTTTTGTGCTCTCTCCCTCACTTACCATTATTTATTGCTGTTCTATTTTGGGAGTGGTACTTGCAAGAAAATCATATTTTGCTTGAGGGAAAGTGCTTTTGCGCTAAGAGACTTTGGTGATAATTTTGAAACTTGTTGAATTGGAACTTAGGAATAGGAAGGAAAATGGATTGAAAGAAGGAAGTCGCCTCTTGAAAATGTACACGATTTACATGTGTAGGTGATTAAAATTGCCTTAAGTTACATAGAATATCAAGAGACACATCGTTGGCTGGGTGGTAATGTGATTTACATGTACGTCTTTTCCTATTCTGTTGGTCAGACAAAAGTGTTAACTCTTGTGCACAGTGAACATTTCATGTAGCGAATGCTTGAGCTAACGTTCTGACATGTAGGCCTATACAAGCCGTGCATTTTTGAAAATGCACGCGCGCCCTCTGCCAGCCATGGAGTGATATTTGTTGATAAGGGTTCAAAGCTAAAAACAGAATTATAGAATGTTCGTAACCTTACAAGTCAAGTCCACCCCAGAAGAATGTTGATTTGAATCAAGAGAAAAAAAATCAAAGAAGCATAATGCTGAAAATTTCATCAAAAACGGATGTAAAATAAAATTCACAAAACAGTAATGTATGTAAAGCCTAGTTACATGCAAATGAGAGAGTGGATGATGTCCCTTACTCACTAATTCTGTCGTTATTAAGTGTGACCAACTTGACTGACCTACAAAATGTTAAATCAATGGTAATTCCACAGGTTCAGGGAGGGATAAATCTGTTTCACATGAACACGAGGAGAATATTTATATTTCATATAATTAAATATATAATGAATAGCGAGTGGGTGACGTCATCAGTCCCCTCATTTGCATACCGACCAGGATTTGCATATAACTATTTTGGTAAATTAAGCCATACTTTAAGATGTCATAATTTTCTTATTATTTTATTGTGATGAAATTTTGATGACATTTTTAGTGCTATGTTCTTTGGATTTTTCTCCTTTTATCAAAATGAACTTTCGTTAGGGAGGACTTGTCCTTCAAATATACAAGAGTTGTAGGGCCCACAGCTCTAGGCTTACATATATTGCTGATTTTATGATCAATAAGAGATGACTCGTGGACCTTTTCTCCACTTCAATGAGTTTGTTTTCAAGTTTGACAGCCTGTGTCTGGATTGTCATTACTGCAAAGTACTTTGTGGGCACTGGAATTTCTTTTGTTGTCAATGTTTGTTGATACTCTTAATATTGCTGATCAGCAAAATGGGGAAATAAATGATGTGTGAAATTTTTGGTTATAAGACAGATTTAGCCAGTGTTCATTATTGGCTTGAGTGTTAACTGTACATGTATGTTGGTATGATTATAAAGGGGGTGAGGAGGAGGGGGGTGCTGATAATTTTAACAGTTTGGTGCTTTAAAAATATAGCCAAATCATGTACTTAACGTTATTCCGAAGACCAGGTTCATTTTAAGTTCAATGGTGATGTGCTGGAGTGAAAATTGACCAAACACCAAAAAAAAAAAAAAAAAAATGAACCTGGAACCTGTTATTTCACAGTAATTTTCATATTTGTCACTTGCCTACATGTACTTTTTTTTTTCAAATTTGGAAGTGCAGCTTCTGTATGAAATTCATTCACTCTATAACTGCAGATTTGTCTTGTTGTTAAACTCCTGATAGGATTTAAGGTTATCAAAATTCATTTAGATTACATTTACTTCTGTTGTAACCTTGGAATATCCCAGTGAGGGTTCAAGTAATTTATCTATTGAAAAATATTGATCAGTTTGCATGTATTTCCTTCAGGGATATAAAAATACTTTACATTAAAGTTTACTTTCACACTGGCAAACTACCAGGGCCCCGTCTTTAATACAAAGAGTTGCGATTTGTCCGATCAACCACAGCTATGGACGGCCAGCAACGTCAACATCTAAAATACAAATTTGTTCAAAATATTGTCTAGATATGATGTATATTCATACCTCAATCATTCTCTTGAAGATTCAGTGTGAATCTCTTTGTTTACTAGGAGATTGTGCAAATTCCCTGTAGAAAAAAATATGGTATGGATGGATTTCCATACAGTTGAGATTGATTGGATAAATTATAACTCTTTGGAAGATGGGGCCTAGGTATGTTTTTCGTGATTTGGCAGGTGTAGATTTGTCCATACATGTCTATAGTAAGGAAATATTTCCATGCTTTTATTATGGAAAATGAATAGAAAGGTGTGTGTTATTGGAGGACACTTGTTATTGGACTTGACAGCCTTCTCACTGCATTCCATTCATGTGAAGTCCATTTAACCTTGACTCCCACATGCTATGCACCCCCAGGAGACTAAATGATATCTTCCATTGCTTGAAGCAGTTTTTACTGTCCCTTATCAATAACAAGGGTCATTCCATTCCTCATGAGGGTGGTTAGATATAAAGAGTTCAATAGAAAGTGTCCAAAGTACAAAATACTATATGGGAAGCAAATTCCATGAAAACAAAACATGTATTGATAAACAGTACTAGGTCTGTATTCTAAATATTGCAAATTTATTGCTTTTTGTTTGTTTATTTTAGCTAGTTTTTAAAATAAGCCTGTCATTGCATTATCAATCATTTGAATAGACATGTAGGTTGATGCTCTTCTAAGCTCAAAATTGCTAACTTATGGTAATTAACATTTTTCCAGCCCAGACAGTATTTTCTAGACCATTTTCTTGTCTTTATCCTGTAATTCTTGAAGTTGTGTGACTTCTTGTTTCTTTGATATTGGCTTCCTTTGGGCTGTATATTGGACATATAAATTACAAGAACATTGAATGAGTTGTAGACTAGTGCAGAGTGACGCAACTGGATGTAATACTCAACATTGTGCAACAAATTGTAAAAGAGCTTTTATTTCAATGTGGAAATTAATACTTACTTTGAATTAATAAATTCTCCATGCAGATAAGAAGAGAAATTGGTATTGTGTCATAATCATCAACTACTTGTGTAGACCATCTTTTGCTGTTGCATGCACCTAATTGAATATTGTATTAATTATACTGTTTTAATAATAATACATATAGGCATGTATATTGCGCCATCTTTTTAGAAATATTTGATTCTGACGCGCATTATTATTACCCCAGCTTTAGCTTGAGCTGTCTTTCAGCGCTCAGTGCATTTCAAGGAATTAATCCTGCTGGGGACCCATTCACCTCACCCGGGTTGAGTGCAGCACAATGTGGGTAATACTGAAAGAAAGAAAGAAAACACACCATGGCTGGGATTTGAACCAATGTCCCTCTGATTGAGAGACAAGAGTCGTAACCACTAGACCACAACACCCCCACATGTCAAACTACAAACAAAAATGACAATGATAGTAATGTTATTGATAATATGATGAAGATTGCATTATCCTGAATTTATATTTTATCGTATCTGATTATTCTCTTATCTTTCAATCGTAGGAAGTTAGGTCTTGACCTTGTGATCAGAGATGAAGAGGGTAGCGTACAGAATCCTACAATGCTTAGCACGGTGGCGCTGCATAGACTCCATGAAGTGGCAACACAGAGAATCATTGGACAACAAGAAACTTCAGTAAGTCAACCTCTCTCTCTCACCGACTCTTGTTTGATTCTCCTTTGTATAGAGTAGCAGTAACTGCAGCAAATCAGTTTCAAATCTTGATTTTGGTCAAATTGCAGTTGATTTTAGTTTCACAAATTGCTACTCTCTCATTCTGAGCCATTAAGACTGATATGTTTTTCAATTAGAATATATTTGGCAATAAAATGAAGTTATCTGAAACTGATTAGATAAGTGTCAAATTTCCTGATTATCTGAAACTTTACTCATCATATTCATTATTTTGGTTATCAGTCAATATATAAATTACATGTATTAGGGTATTGTGAGGGATCTTTATGCTTTCCAGTTTTATAGCAGAAATAATGGTGACGATTCTAGTAATAAGATTTGTTTGAATAAAAGATCAGTTTGTACCAGTCTTATGTTTATTTCACTCTATTTTTTCTTTAAATTATTATTAATCCAACAGTTCTTACAGAGGACAAAGAAGCAGAGCACTGTTTACACATACAACCTGTACGTCATGATAAAGAACGTTGTATGTAAGATTGGTGAGAACTCAGAGGTGCTGATGAGTCTCTATGATGGCAAATTGTGTGAACACATCAGGTAGGTTTAACAATTGTGTGAAATGATACAGCTAGTAGCTCTGATAAGGACATTTAAAAAAAATTTAAATTCTAAATCAAGCATATATGTAAGTTCTGAATCAAGACAAAATCTTTCATCAAAAACAAATTTGTAGTTGATTAGCTTTCAATTGCTACTCTACTTTTTTTGCGACACCTAATTATGTTTGATTTTGGGACTTGTCTTTGATGTTTCTTGCAATGTCCCATTAGACACATAGTCACAGCTCTTCACCTAATGATACATAAATTATGAAGTCCTGTGGAATCTAAAAGTTCACACAAAGTGTGTGTGAGTCTATACTGGCAACTTATTTGAGCACTCCAATTTTAATAGGTCAAAGTCAAACCGTTTAATAAGTATTCAAATGACTGCCAGAAGCAAAACTGTTTACCATTTTGCGAAAAACCTTTTAATCATTTGAGGAAACTAATGATATAGAAAACCTTTAAATTGACATGTTCCTCAGATATTACACAGTTATGAATTGACTTTGAATGTGCATTTTACTCAGGATTTCAATGGAAATTGTAGAGGAACTATCATAAAACTTGGTTTTGACTTTTGAAACTAGAAGGTCAAGTTTTCAAGCTCATATACCATATTGAAGTCACTGAGTTTGAGTAAAATGGCAAAATTTGTGCATGCATTAGATAGAAATATTGGTTATACTATGCAGTTTGACCATGGCAGAGAAATGAGAATAGTGAACTATAGTCTCATTTGAAGTGTTGTGGTATTGACCGCATTATAACATCATTTCAAGGTTGAAATATAGGATCATGAAACCAAAACCTTTTGTGTATTGGTAATTCATGTCCCATTTATCATGAATCTGATCTTCTAAGGATGTGTGCAATGTTGGTTTCCAAGTCAAGATTCAGAATAAAATTTAAACGTTGAAAAATAATCGTTTGTAAACGTGATCAGCCCAAATTTTACGACCTTGAGCATCGTGAATGTGACATTGAACACAATTGAGTTTTGAAACGTCTTTGAATTTACTCTCGCAGTGGAAGCCTACACAAGCAGGTGCCAGAACTGACCTTTCGTGTGATGGGTCAAACTGCACACTAAAGCTGCGCTCACGAAAGCGGGAAATGTAAAGACGATCAGCATATAAATGGATTTATATTTTCAACACTGAACAGTGCACCGCTGATCGTGTTTGTGTTCAGTGTTTTGTAATTGAATTTTCAATCATGATTCATGTTTTGCTATTTAAATATACCCTATAAATTGTGTTGAAAAATAAAGTAGCCTTACTGAAGTTTTTGGATTATGATGTGTGTTGTAGAATGATACATCTTGATTGGTGTAATAAAGTTGTCAGCAAGAAATTCATTCTTTTTTAGTATTTGATTTATAGAAGATTGTAGTAAATGATACATAAGTTTATTAATTTGAATGAAACAGGCATTCAAATTTATAGCAGTTTGATTATAACCGGTGTGTTGGCTCAGTTGGTAGAGCCTCCGTCTCACAACCGGGAGGTCAGGAGTTCAAACCCCGGCCGCGTCAGACCAAAAGACATTAAAAGATCAGAGTTTGCTGCTACCCTGTTTGGCGGTCAACTCTACAAGGAATAGAGCTACGTCGATCTGGCTGCAGGGCCCACGATTAATTGGGCCAAACAAATTTCCTGAGGATTTCTGTTTCGAACAATAAAATATGGATTTTCCGTTATTTTCGATTAGGGATTTTCAATCATCATATTACATGGTGGTTATAGTTAAAATACTAAAGAAGAAAAATGCTGTGCACCTTTATCGCGCAATTTTAATCTTTGGATTATATTCAGAAGTTACATCCAGTTTTTCATTTCCTTTTGTTTTTCATCGTATTGAAGAAAAGTAAATCAGTCTTCTATTTAAAATTATTCTTTCATATTTACTTGTGCTTTTTCATTGCATCTAACAGTGAATCCTACATTGTAAAATGGAGTAGTAAAGGCACGCCGACTGATTTGAATAAGCTCTACAACCTCAAGACTCTTTTCACAGTAAGTGATCTTGACCATTTATCTTCTGCTGACCACAGTTATTAACTTATTGCGTACTGGAACTGTGTAATCCCACAAAGCCTGAATGAGAATTACATAATTCAGCAGTCAATGGGTCAAGTCCTTTTTTTTGCTTGCTGCTTTACCAGAAGCACCTGCTCTTTCATGGATATATTTTGCATATTACTTTAGTGACTTGTTTTACCATATAAGATAAAAATAGTCTGAAATGCCTTGCTCGAGGCATGGATGCTATGTGGGGATCACATCCTTGATTTTCACACCCGTTGATGTGGCTTGGGCTCCTAGACCATTGGACCTCCATAGTTTTCCCTTGCAGTACTGTGGGAGCATGTATGTGAATCTTGATACCACAAACCGCATACTGTGCTAAAATGAAAGTCCACCAATCGAGTAGTATGAAAAGAAATAGAAGTATCAATATGGTTACAGGTATATCCTGGTTTCCAAAGGTGTATTTAACAGAGCAAAGTATTGAGAAATGTGTATTTTGAAAAGGTAAATTTGAATGAACTCAACTTAAAGAAAGTGTTTCACAGAGAATAATTTCCCGTAATAGCTCTGACTTGAAACTGAAAAAGTGGTTATTTTTTCACATTATGCCATTTGATTAAGGTTTTCTGTGACCTGTTGAAATGATTTTTTAATTGCTATTGGGTTAGTACAAGGCTTGATAAGTTTCTTTTGTCAAATGATAAACAGTTGTACATATGTGGGGAGAGATATACTGGTTTCTACTATAGAAATCTCACTACATGATGTATTTGTAGTAGAATACAATGTATGTTTCGATGACTTATTTAACAATTGATGGTCTTGTTGAAATGTAGCCACTCATGCAACATTACAGTCTAATCACTTTAATTGGTTTATTACTGTACCAAGCATTAATAAATGAAGGCAATCAGAGAACCAATGTACTTTCACTCTTTCAAAGACGGCTAAAAAAATAATTCATTTCCTCAGGCACAAGATCACTGTCTAAGTTTAAACTGTAGTCACTATTGACCTACTGTATATCCTTTGATGACAGTGTATAGTGATTGTTCAATTTGTGTTAATTTTCCTTTTTAGGATCTTGGGGCGAAAGATCTTCAAAGAGAAAAGATCTTCCTCGTTTGTCAGATCATTAGATTAGGTGAGTTTATGTTTCCACATCTCCAGTGTCCAGTAATCAGTAAGATCTTATCTTCACCCCTCACCTTTCTCATCTCCTCCCCCTCACCATCCATCTGAATTTAATGCAAAACATTCACTTATATTTTAGCAAAGCTCTTGTAAATATATAGTGAATTTAAATAGGGCTATATTAATATCTTCGAAGTTATTTATTTTTACAGTTCATCCCAAGTGAATAGAAAATATTTTCAATGATTATTGAGTTAATGTAATCATCTTGTTGCCATGAAATAAACAACCGAGAGTGATTTTGATAATGACTTTACTAATGTTTTTATTGCTTTTTTCTTTTACAAATTATGTAATTTGTTCCTAGTAATTTCTTGCATAATTATGGATAATAAAACCAACATTTAATGTGAAATGCACCTCCTGTCTATTTAACTTTAATAGGGCTCAGAGGAATAAGAATGTTGAAAGAGCAAGGAATTACAACAACAGCATTTCTAACAATGTTTTAAACAAATAAATATTTCATGCATGCCCAATTATTGTTTTGGTCATATATCAGGTCGGATGGAGTTAAAAGAAGGAGACCACAGCAAGAAGTATACAACGGGACTAAGGAGACCATGGGGTGTGGCAGCCATGGAAATCACTGATATCGTGTCAGGAAAGCTTGATACAGATGAAGAAAAACAGTACTTTCTGCCATTCCAACCGTGAGTATTTAATATTACCGTAATCATATGATATGTATACACTTAATTAAAATCTCAATTAAACAATCTCCCCATCGATGTTAGTTCAACTGAACTATATGCCTAATTAATAAACAGATCAAATATCGTACATACCCTACCACTAGTAAGTCACATTCCACCCAACACTTGCAAAGCACACATGTATAAGCTGATTTTCTCATATTATTCATGAAGTTAAACATATTTTTACTTAGACCACAATTCTATAGATTGCCAGTTGCAATTCATTAAATATAGAATATCTTATCTGCACAGTGAGAACTTTTCCCCCAAATGTTTGCTCTGAAATGAGAAAGAAAAATAATGTGAGTATATTTCAGTAGATTGTTTTGTACATTATTCTCTTCATGAATATTGAATATAAAGGAAGATGAATTTTAACATTCCATAGAACTGTGGAATAAAATTCTCGCCTAGTCTAGAATTAGACCTATGAATAAGTATGAGAATGACCTATGAATTTCACTAATATTTTTACAATTTCAGTAAATATAGAATAGAAATGAAATGATCTTATGTTATGATGACCTAATGATATCAGAAAACCACATCCTTCAGGAGCATGACTGTGGATATAATGTTGTCGATTTGTTTCCCACATTTTGAGATTAAAATCCATATTAAGATTGAATAATCTGAGCAAGAAAGAATAATTAAAAAGAAAATGAAAATTGCCATTGTCATTGCCTTTTAGTAAGAAAATGATATTGTTTTGAACGATGTTTATTTTCTGAATCTTCGGTTAAAATTGTGATTTATCATCAGGAAGAAGTATTAGTGAATGCGTTCATCACAAGCATTAGGTTTTCACATGGTTACTGTAAAACAAGACTTGTTATTTGATCCTATGATTGTTTTTTATGATTAAATGCTTTAAACATTATGTACAGCAATTCCTACAAAGCGAATGCATAATCAATCACTAAGCTTTTACTGAACTGAGGCCTTTATGATGAAGAATAACAATAAAATGGTCTCTAAGTACTAATTGACACACAATAAGTTAATGATGTGTGTAGGAGTTGTGATGACGTATTTTTATTACCTAAATTATTAATGAGGTTAATGATCTACATCATAACCAATACGAAAATGAAACACGCAAGACGTTAGGTCTTTGAACAGCATTTGGATTACAAAATAGAGGGGATTTTAAAGCATGGTCTTATTGACAGAGTATTGTGTTTTCTAGGGCTTGTTTTGAGTTTGTTTCTTGGGACATCTCCCGGGACAGATTCTCCAGGGAGAGCTGTTCTCTCTGGGGATCATATCAAGGAGTGTTGTTGATACAGCTTTTTTAGATGTATTGGCCTTTTAACTATGGATAACAAATTCTGCTACATTCATATCTCATTGTAAAAGTTCTATTTATTAGCCCATATGACATTCAAATCGTTCTGAACTGTTGGGGAATGATAATAAGATAATAGTCTTCACCATTGAAATATTAGGAAAGAGCAATGTAAACATAAGAAATGTACTATGAAACAATATTCTGACATTTTTGGCTTCCCATAAGTTTAGCACACAATTATGCCTTGGTCTTAGTTAAACTGTACTTTGAATATGGGCCATTGAATACAAAAACACATTGAAGTCTTAAGCACAAAGACCTTCAGTGCTTCATTTTTTTGTTTTGAGTTTAACTAGAGTAGCCTCAATGAGCAGTAGTTATTTATAGAGGTTTTCTTGCTCTCATTTTGTAAATCTAAATCTAGTATGTTATGATATACATGTAGCTAATTTAAATCAAACTCTATGAAAGTAATGAAGTCTTCTTAATAATAATAGGCATTTTTATAGCGCCATCTATCTAGAAATATTCTATTTCGAGGTGCGTTGTTATTATTATTATTACCCCGGCTTTAGCTCGAGCTGCCTTTCAGCGCTCATATGCATGCATTCAAGGAATAAATCCTGCCGGGTACCCATTCACCTCACCTGGGTTGAGTGCAGCACAATGTGGATAAATTTCTTGCTGAAGGAAATTACGCCATGGCTGGGATTCGAACCCACGACCCTCTGTTTCAAAGTCAGAAGACTTATCCACTGGGCCACAGCGCTCCTCACTGCATACTTGCAAATTATATTTATGTAGCTGATAATTTATATACATATATTTAATTTTAAACTAGAATCATGAATATGTAATCATGTAATATTTAGTTAAATATGAGCCATAGAACACATAGTTTATCATTTAGTTGTATAATCTGTTTAAACCCATTTGTGAAATCCTTGATTTTCATAACACACACACACAAAAAGTGACATTTACATGCATAATTACTTTGAAAATTCATTATTTACAAAGAAAACTTTATTACATTTTTTGTATTGAAACTGTACTATGTAAAGACAAATTGAATGTTTTGGACATGACTGCTTCAGATTCATTTAGTTATATATCTACAAATATAATTGATTTTCTTTGTTTTGTTTGTTGTCATTAGTTGCCCTGGTGATGATGGACTTGACAGTGTCATCAGAAGGTTTGTACAAGCCAAAGAGGTCAATCACAAAGGTCAAGGGATATGGGTCACTCTCAAAATGCTGCATGGAGAGGTCAAACAGGTCAGTTTTATTTCATTTTTTAAAGTTCAAATCCATATTTATTTGATTTTATATCATGAAATGTACAGATTGAATTGTATACAGCAGCTTATCATCATCCATCTGGCTTGCTTCTAACCGAAAGGAAAATGCGCTGTCAATTTTCTATTGGAATGGATTGCTTGAATTAGGTTGGAATTAAATGAGTTGAATTGGAATGAAATGACTTGAATTGAATTTATTACCATATCTCACTGACAAGTACAATTTTCATCAAAATTTACTTCACATATTAAAGAAAACATTAAATTTGGAGCTAACATAATTGTAACAAAATGCTGATCAAGGTTAACCCATATAAGGGTTGTTTTATAAATGGAAAAATGTCCAAATTTTCAGGGCTTGAGCAGTAAAAGTGTGTAAATGTCTATTTGTTTCTTTATATTTTGTTGTTTCAGGTATACAAAGAATACCCTCATCTGCTTGATAGCAAGACATCAATCTCAAGAAAGATGGGCTTTCCAGAAGTCATTATGCCAGGTAGGTAAACCTTGGACAAGTGCAGAAATGTGTTTCAAGACATTGGGAACTATCGGAATGTCTTTAATCCAAAATTTAAATATAGATATGAAACCAAAATAGCCGGAATCAGTGGTCAATGATATGTGCAATTAAAAAAAACAAAATGTGCAATCAAAACTTGGGTTGGATGACTGATATTTGAGAATGTTGATCTATTCGATCGAGTGCACTTATGATTATTCATATATGAAACAGTAAAATTGATCCCAGTCTAAAATTATTTTCGTGAACTAGTGAGTTTGGATCGATGAGAGATTGAGATGAATATCAAGCCTAGTTTCCTGTAACATAAAGCATAGATATTGATCATAGTGCTGATCTTTACAATTGATTATACACAGTAATAAATGCAATCAATCATAGAAATCATACCAATCTCTATGCTTTGTTTTGGGGGACCAGAAATCACTTTAAAGAACAATTTTACTCCCAGTTAGTGAATCACCTTTGACCTTGACTCTACCCCTTCAAGGGCATCTCCCTCCCCCCCATCACCTCTCAAACATCCTTGTCCCTATAGGTTAATAAATGGTTCCTTAATTGAATCAAACTAGAATAGCCTCTTCAGTTTGCAGGCTGCCAAGCAGAAGGTTATTATTTTCACTTAAATCCTTTGGAACTGATGATCTGTTTTGATGCCTGTAGGCATTTAAAGAATCTAGAAGTTAAAAGATTATTATACAAGTCAAAGCAAAACCTTCTGTAATTATTGTAATTTATGACAAATATCTAACTTGGGTTTGTACAGTTCTGTGTCAAATCAAGGTAATATTCTCCTGAAAAGGAACACAACAAAAGAAAAGAAAACAGACCTCACTCTTTATCATGATAAGAAAGCTGTTTGCCATTTTCTTTACTTAAATTGTTTGAAATATGGTATGTATGGACATGTATTCTTGACAACACATTTAGAGTGTATGCATGGATGGAATAGATGACATATATGCACCTGCTACTTGACAGAGACCAGCTGTTTATATCATATATACCACATGGGACTTATTCTGTATGTTCATGATTACTATATGATGTACTCAAAGGGCACAATGGAATCTTAATACAAGAACCATCCACCCCTGGTGTTGAAAGTGTTATTAGGAAGGAGACATTGTATTCTCTAATTATTACAATCAGCTGTTTTTTGTGTGTGTGTAAATGCAAGCCCCTGGGTTTGAGAATGTTGATTGGAATACTTGTTTTGGTCAACTGTTTTCTTTTCTCCTCTTTGGTATGTGACTCTTGGCAGAATTTCATCATTGTGTTTATCATTCAATGAATTATAGCAAGCACCACAGACTGTCAGTTCTTGGATGCATTATCTTAACCCTTTCCCTGTAAATATAAGATAGTACATCCAAGTTATAAGTCATGACCAGAACTGACCTTTAGCTTTAGTTTAATCCATTTTCGTTGTTAATTGATACTTGGGTTAAATTTACCCCTTTGCCAACCTCCTTAGCCTATTGTTACGGTCAAACCTAACCTACATGTTTGCTTCTCTCTTTTTTTGCAGTAGTTTTCTTTTTTCTGGTCCAACAATGCTAAAATCTTGATGTCAATCAATTTGCTTCTTTAAAAAAACAAACTTTTTATTACAAAATACAAAATAGGTCATAAATTATGAAACTCTCTCTCTTTAACTATTAGACATGTGAAACTGAATAAATTATTAGTAATATGCCCTGTAACATATTAATACAACCAATTATGAATTTAAAACATATCTCTTTCTGTTACACCTCCATGGACATATTGTAATGTTTAGTTATTAATATGAGTATTCCTGATAAATTCATACCTGACTTTGGTGTGTTTTTTTCTTGTAATTTGTTCTTCCTTTAGGTGATGTAAGGAATGATGTGTATATCACAATACTTCAAGGTGACTTTGACAGGGGAGCAAGGCCCAAAGCTAGAAACGTTGAAGTCAACGTATCAGTGTGCACAGAGGATAACACTATTCTAGAGGTGAGTGTATCCATCTGTGTCTCAGGAGATAATAAATGGTTCAAGGACAGGTGGATTATTTTACACTAGTAGTGCCCTTTAGTTGTAAAACATATACAGTGGTAGTGGTAGTGGTAGTGGTAGAGTTTTGTACAGGATAATTTGACATGAAAAAACAGCACCTGATGGAAGGGTGCTTTGTGGAGGGAAAGACAAGGGGCTTCAACAAGGTATTTGTGCCCTTTAGTTGTAAAACAAATACAGTGGTAGTGGTAGAGTTTTGTACAGGATAATTTGACACAGAAAAACAGCACCTGAAGGAAGGATGCTCTGTAGAGGGAAAGACAAGGGGCTTCAACAAGGTATTTGGTTTAAATTTTGATGTGATTTTAGTTTTGAATTGAAATTGATCACTGATGTTGCTTTCCTGGCTTCCAGGGGTAGTTATTCTAACGTTTTGGGACCACGCAAGCAGGATTGTGTCCCAGCTTTAAACGTTCTGATCTGTCTCATTTCTTTCACAGAATGCAATAAGTCAAGCATCAGGAGAGCCTGCAGACTCCAAGTACAGGTCTGTTGTTTACTATCAGGTCAAGAGTCCCAAGTATAATGAAATATTTAAGGTGAGTTATATAGTGTCTTCACTATTATAGGCCCTTTATCATTTAAAAGATGCAATCATAATTTACAATTGATAATTTTTTACATGGTTTGTCATAGACGGCAGCATAGCTCAGTTGGTTAGAGCGCCTGTTTCCAATAAGAGAGTAGATCTCAACGTGAGGGGTTGGAGTCCCACTCATGTTGAAACATGTTTGACAAAATACTGATGCCAGCTTGCCTCACCGCTGTATTCAGTGCAGATTTGAATGCAGTTGGAAAACACTCCGACCATCAGAAAGGACGCAAATGTTGGTCCCGTGTATAGGAGAGTCACAACCTATGCACGTTAAAACCAATACACTGTTCGTCAAGGAGTAGGGTGTTCACCCGGTGTATTGCAGGTGCCAGTCCCTACAAACCTCAATTATATGAAAATAACCCAGAATCTGGTCTGTACTCATAGAGGAGGAAGACTCACAGTTACATCTAATTGTATACTTGTAGTCCAGGATAGGCCCCATAGAAAACTGACCAAACCTTGTTTTTTCATAAATACAATATTTTTTGATGGTTTCTTGTCAATTCGAGGGTGCTGATTACGAATCTGAATGATGCCACTCGTGTAACCTTGAGCTTTTTCTGCAAATTGGCAAAATCCAATATGGCCTCCAAAATATGCAAATTACCCATGAAAATCATAAAATTGCCCGCACATTGGTTATAAAATGTATGTATTTGTGTTGCAGGAGTGAAATACTCTCTGAATAAACGATTTTTGACAAAAAATGATTTTCTAGATATTCAAAATGGCCGCCTTGCGGTAAATGCTCAAGGTTACACGAGTGGCATCATTCAGATTCGGAATCAGCACCCTCGAATTGACAAGAAACCATCAAAATATATTGTATATATGAAAAAACAAGTTTATGCCTCTTCTATCCTGGACTATTGTACATAAACCAGGTTCCTTTATCATACAGATACCATCAATTTTTACAGTTGATTGTAACAATTTGTCATCAACTTGTAATTACACTTAATAATATAAATGATTGTATTTTGCAATGTTATAGGACCCTGATATTGTTAGTGTATTCTGTATGCTAGTAGAATTTTGCTTGTGTCTAGGTAATACAATGCAAAGGATAGGTCTGTGGAATAAGTCCCATGCTGCATCTTCTGAATATGACTTTAAAATCTAAGAAGTTGCAGAATTTTAAAACTCATTTACTGGTATCAGAATAGCAATGTTAGCACCACATCATCACTAGCATAGTCACAATTGACCAGAACAAATACTTTAATTTCTGATTATTCATTTGTATGATGTAATTATTGCATCAAGTTCACATTTGTGTATATTGCAAGTCAGCATTTCCAAGAAGATTTTCATGCATTTTAAATTGTGTTTATAGTCATACTAATGAAAAATGTGTCTATGTTACGTTATTATTCTTGCAGGTTGCTATTCCTATCGATCAGTTCTGTAAGAACAACACCCATGTCAGGTTTACCTTCAGACATCGATCAGCAACAGAAGGTTAGTCTCTGTGTTCTTTGAAATTGTTGGTAACATTTTTAGTTGTCATCGGTCCTAAAAGTGTAAATAAGCAAATAAAGTAAATAGAAAAGTTCATTTCCGATCTCAAATTATGAAATGACAGTGGTAACATAGCCTTCATTTCACTAAAAAATCAATATTATTCATGATGATGATGATGACGGTGATGGTGGTGGTGGTGGTGGTGGTGGTGGTGGTGGTGATGATGATGATGATGATGATGATGGTGATGGTGATGATAATGATGATGATGGTGATGATGATGATGATGATGATGGTGATGGTGATGATGATGATGGCATTGAAGATAATCATTCTAAATGATAGTGATGAATTCCGCAAAATGCAATTTGAGGGTTGGTTTGTTGATGCTAGGAAGATAATCCTTAATCAAAATACCTTTTTAGATGATGATAGATTAGAAATATTATATATTCACTGTTATTTTCTCATGCAGCCAAAGACAAGCAGGAGAAGATATTTGCCATGGCCTACCTGAGATTGATGACAGAAATAGGTACAACCATCACCAATGGAGTACATGAACTCATCATCTACAAGGTAATCCTGTTCATCAAATCACAAAGATATTTCTCAAAGGATGTTTGCAGGTTCTGGATGGCGTCCTCCTAAAAGAAATTTCATTTGTATCATGTAGTTTTACGGAAATCCTATACTCTGAATATTTGAAGCCCGTTTTAATGTATAAAAGCATAAATGAGCAAATATCTCGATATTGCTCTTTTTTACAGTGTGACAAGAACTTGGAATCGAACACGTCATACCTAAACCTGCCATCTACAAGACAAGAACTGAAAGCCTACGAAGACAGGAATCAAACGCATGCATCTAACCATCAGAAGGGTCTATCCATAAGCAGCAAAGATACGTTTCAACTATCCACCGTGGTGTGCTCGACAAAACTAACACAAAATGGTAAGGAGGGGGCAGGTTAGGTGATAACACACCCTGTAGGATTCATTGCTCAGATGTTTTAGTGCCTCTCAGCTTCACCAAGGATACCACTGTTATAAAGTGCAGTAGAGCATATCCATGTTGTAGTTGTGCTATATAAATTGACATTTTTGTTGTTATAAATATTAATTATTTTAATAAAAAAGAATAATAATTTTGAAATAAGTTGGTAGCTCTCAATAATTGTTTCCTTTTTCCACATGTACTCAAAGATACTATCATTGAAAAGTATGTCTTTATGTTGCTTTGCCCTTTTTGTATATAGTTGATCTTCTTGGATTATTGAAGTGGAGAGCTGAACCTGATAAGATTAGACAGAGTCTCGAATCACTCATGAAGGTCGATGGTGAAGAGGTTGTCAAGGTATCTGAAGTGTTTGTTTTTATGAATTTTTTATGAGGATTAAGACCATAATATGTGGATTGGATCAGTAACATTGCATTGGAAATTGCAAAGATGTACATTAGAAATTAGAGTAGAAAGGATATTTCATGTGGTCATTTAATGAATTTATAGTATACATGTACAGTACTTAAGTAATGTAGAACATGCATTTTATGTTTGGTAATATGCTTTGTGGAGAAATTTTGAAAAACAAACTTACATCATTTGTGCTTCTTTATCATTATGTAGTGTATAATTGTTAAGAGCTTTTAGAATTCGCTCAAGAGTTTAAGTACACTATATGAAAACATTATATTCTTTCATAGATAAATAAATTAAAATGAGACTTCATGAACTGATCAACCAATGGTACTCAAGAGCATTATAGTGAACTTCAAACAAGTGTTTCGGGTAGGTTCATCATATGTAGGGTCGGATGTACACATCTTATAGAATTGCTCTTATATCATTTCTAATGAAAATCAAGTGCATGTGGTTAAAAATAGGATATGGGGCATCACTATTGATACTTGAGCTTAAAGGTCAAGTCCACCCCAGAAAATGTTGATTTCAATCAATATAGAAAAATGAAACAAGCACAATGCTGAAAATTTCATCAAAATCGGATGTAAAATAAGAAAGTTATGACATTTTAAAGTTAAGCTAATTTTTCACAAAACATTTATGCACAATTTAGTGAAATGCAAATGAGAGGGTTGATGATGTCATTTACTCACTATTTATTTAGTTTTTTATTGTTTCATTGTTTGAATTATACAATATTTCAAATTTGACAGATTTGACAATAATGATGAACTTGTCTGAACCATAAAATGTTAGAACAATGATAATTACACATGTTCATGGAGGATTCAAACTTTGTTTCACATGACAATGAGGAGAAAATTACAATATTTCATATTTCATATTATAAAATACTAACGAAATAGTGAGTGAGTGGCGTCATCAGTCCCCTCATTTACATACAAACTAGATGTGCCTATCACTGTTTATTGTGAAATTAAGTGAAACTTTAAAATGTCATAATTTTGTTATTTTACATCCGATTTTGATGAAATTTTCAGTGTTATGCTTGTTTGCACTTTCTCTTTTTATTCAAATCAACTCTTTGTTGGGGTGGACTTGTCCTTTAAGTTTTGGATGAGGTAATATTACTATTCCCTTTCCTCCTTTGTTTAGTTTCTACAAGACACTTTAGATGCTCTGTTTAGCATCATGGCTGAGAACCCACAGTCTGAAGAGTATGACAGACCTGTATTCAATGCTGTGGTAAGTTCATCTGGATCCATTTTAAAAAGCTTGTGATCATTGCAAACTACCTACTGCCGTTTAAAGCTACTGAAATCCCAGAAATTTTAATGCCCCCCAAAATAGTTGTAAATAAAAAAAAAATGTGAAGTTGGATGACAAGCCTGTACTTTTATACTGTAAGTAAATCAAAATACACACTGTGCACCATACAAATTCCTTATTCTTGATCGTTTCAGAAAAGAAAGTGATTGCAAGAAAACTGAACAAATGTAGTCTTCTAACACAGGTTCTTTTCAGTGATGAAAATACTACTAACTAGAATAGCGATACCTGTATGTAGTGTACTAATCAGAATATTAATATAATTTGAATTTCTTGTGAATAATCTTGCAACTGATCAGGCATATTATGAACCTTCACTGGTGAACAGGTACATTTTTCTCTTTTTTATTCAATTAAAATGCTGCTCGTTGTGTATATTTCAAGTTATCAACAGCAATTTAAAAGTAATGTTATTACTTGACATTCTAAATATAGCTACCGATTCTTACAATTTGACAATACTAAACATGATATTATTAATAATTTGTATTCATATCAGTATTGACCACAAATATAGGGAATGGTAATTTTATTTTATTTTATAATATGTTTTCTTTGTGATTTTCATTTTATTTTTTTATTCATTGTCTTTTTGTACGTAGGTGTTCATCATAGGGTTAATAGCAGATAGGAAATATCAGCAGTTTAGACCAGTACTGGATACATACATCAATGAACACTACAGTGTTACATTTGCCGACCAGTAAGTACTTCATATGCAAGCATGGCTGATGATGACTAAGTCACAGATGGCATAGATAATATGTGATGATGATGATAATGATGAGGATGGTGATAATGATCATGATGATGCTGATGATGCTAATGATGATGATGATGATGATGACAATGATGATGAGGATGGTGATAATGATGATTATGATGATGATGTTGATGTTGATGGAATTATGAGCAAACAGCAATACAAAGATGACTTTTATTTGTTTGTTGTTGATACTTCATTTATTCAATTCAATTTGCATTTATTTAAAATTTATGTTCACTCATAAAAAGCAGTAGAAACATATAAACATACAGGATAGACAATATACATGAATGCACAATAAAATCTGTAGTAAACATGAGTGAGAGCACTGGCAAGAAAGAAACAAACCTTATAATGCCAACTCAAGATACTTAATGGTATGAATTGAAATGACGTACATATTACACTAAAAATGAGACGACTAAAAGCCAACAAACCCTGGACCAAACAAAACTTAAATGCAAAATACAAGAGCCTACTATATTAATGCAAATAATACTGATCAAGTAAAAAAAAGTGTTATATTTATTTTTGGAAACATAAGTGATATACTGTAATGAATTTGGCATGGAGTGGAATTTCAAATGACAGGACCTTGATAAAATATTGATTGTTTATACAAAGCGTTATTAAAAGATGGCAAGTGAAAGATTAATGGTTTTTGTCTCGCCTGCATAGCAGAGCGAGACTATAGGCGCCGCTTTTCCGACGGCGGCGGCGACGTCAACATCAAATCTTAACCTAAGGTTAAGTTTTTGAAATGACATCATAACTTAGAAAGTATATGGACCTAGTTCATGAAACTTGGACATAAGGTTAATCAAGTATTATTGAACATCCTGCCTGAGTTTCAGGTCACATGACTAAGGTCAAAGGTCATTTAGGGTCAATGAACTTAGACCATGTTGGGAGAATTATTTTCAAAATCTTAACCGAAGGTTAAGTTTTTGAAATGACATCATAACTTATAAAGTATATGGACCTAGTTCATGAAACTTGGGCATAAGGTTAATCAAGTATTAGTGAACATCCTGCTCGAGTTTCAGGTCACATGACTAAGGTCAAAGGTCATTTAGGGTCAATGAACTTTGGTCAAGTTGGGGGTACATGTATTTGTTGAATTACTATCATAACTTTGAAAATTTATGGATCTCGTTCATGAAACTTGGACATAACGTTAATCAAGTATTAGTGAACATCCTTCCTGAGTTTCAGGTCACATGACCAAGGTCAATGGTCATTTAGGGTCAATGAACTTTGGCCAAGTTGGGGGTATTTGTTGAATTACCTTCATAACTTTGAAAAGTTATGGATCTAGTTCATGAAACTTAGACATTAGGTTAATCAAGTACCACTGAATATCCTGTGCGAGTTTCAGGTCACATGACCATGGTCAATGGTCATTTAAGGTCAATGAACTTTGGCCATGTTGGGGGTCTTTGTTAAATTACCATCCTAACTCTGAAGGTTTATGGATCTAGTTCATAAAACTTGGACATAAGAGTAATCGAGTATCACTGAACATCCTGTACGAGTTTCAGGTCACATGACCATGGTCAAAGGTCATTTAAGGTCAATAAACTTTGGCCGAGTTGGGGGTATTTGTTGAATTACCATTCTAACTCTGAAGTTTATGGATCTATTTCATTAAACTTGGGATATAAGAGTAATCAAGTATCACTGAACATCCCCTGTGAGTTTCAGGTCACAAAACCAAGGTCAGTTAAGGTCAATAAACTTAGGCCATGTTGGGGTAATTGTTGAATTGCCATCATAACTTTGAAAGTTTATGGATAGAGTGAATGAAATGTGGACATGGGTGTAGTTGACAAGTCTTAAGTCACCGTTCAAATGTCATCTATGGTCATTGAACGTGGTATTATGTCATTATATGAATGGTGTTTTTGTGAATGATTATCTTACAGTAGTTTTCAAAGTTAGCACTGCTGCTATATTAAATCTCGTAATGCAGGCGAGACTGCCAGAGGCGTTCCACTTGTATGATTAATATGATGTAATTATTGTTAATTATGTATAATATTAATGAAATATATGCCTTGAAATTATTAATCATTGGATTAATTGTTAATTGATATTCAAAAGTAAATATAGGTGACTAATGAAAGTAGAACAACTTGCAACTGATACAACTTTCATAATCCACTCATCATTGAGTGATGTTGAATCATAATGTTAATAATTAATGGATATTTATAATTATACCCTTGTTACAGCAAACTTGCCAAGGTATTAAAGGACCTATTAGACAGTGCTGGTGAGCTAGACAGTCCTACGCAGCTTCTCCAAGCTCTCAAAGCCATAGAGTATCTATTCAAGTTCATTCTCAGGTCCAGGAAACTCTTTGTGGCGTAAGTCCATTCTCATTCTCAATCAACCTATTGACAACTGAATTCTATAATTTCCGTAGACGTGGTACAGGACCATCAGTTTCCAGCAGGCAATGGGTTAAGCCATATTCAGACGTGGAGTGAAAAACACTGACATTTGTGTTCAAAGTTGATAGGATAAGAGGCAACGCAGCAGGTCACAGAGGCAGAAGACATAATGCATATGGGCTATTCCACGGTTACTCACGTTACATTTGGAGACACCTTGACTCATACTTGGAGCTGTAACTCCATTATTATTGATAGGAACTAAACATCTCTTTATCACAACATAGTACGCAGTCTGACTATCCTTTGTATAAAAAAAACTTGGGAAATTTCATTATGCTCCTGGCAAATCTTTGAAATGTGTCGGTTACTCATGTAACATGATTTGGACATGCATAAAATGAAAAGTGGACATAAGTGAAAAGTGTCCTCATGCAAGGCTTTTATGAAAGTTGATTATATCCATTTCAAAGAAGTATATTAGGGAGACAAATTTGTATATGGTTAAAAAAATAAAGAACACATGGTTTTTACTAGGGGTGCAGATAAAGTGGTTACTCACGTTACGGTTTAGATGGGCTATATGTACAAAGACACATTGAGCTCATGTCCACCAACCTATGGAATTGCCCATATATATATTTTCATTTAGTTACAAAAAGCTTTTGGCCAATCAAAAATATTTGAAAACAAATAGAGCAAAATGTGAATGGTTTGGACAATGCAATTTTCATCAATATCCCTCTTATAAGAGATATGATGCATAGGTGTACTTTCATTTACATAAATCAGTCAGAGTAAGAGAGAAGGGACGGAGTTCTTCAATTTTTTTACATTTTCCATTGTAATATTCCAATGTAAAAGGGGCCATGAATAGAATTGTTTGATGTTATATTTTCTCTTCTATGGCTTTATTCTTCCAGTTTGCATGGTGAGGCAACGTGTAAGCAAGGGTTTGAGTCTTCCATTCGAGAGGTCTTCCGCTCCCTCAACTGGTTAATGACATACACTGATGATCTGATGGTTCTATGCCAAGTAAGTAATACATGATACTGATGTGGTAGGAATATATATAGTCAGTTGTTGCTCAAAGTAGCTAATCATTCTGATTGCTTTGTGCCACAACTGAATATTTCTGTACCAGTCTGTGTGATACTCCATGACGTTCAACCCCTTCTAGTTTATGTAACACATTGCATGAGAATGATGATGATAACGCCCACTTGTTTAGCCCTTGTATCCGCCATATTTAGATGCTTATCTCTCCGCGTGCCACTCTTTACCCAGGTGTAGTAAATGGGTACCTGGTCGGAAGAAATTCCCTGAATGGTCGAGCACCCGATGAGTGCCATGCTAATGCCAGGGGTAATAGTATGCAGTGCTTGGAAAAATTGTATTTAGCGCTTTATAAATGTTCTTATTAAGTTGATTCATATTGAGAGAACCTGGTGGCTGGCATGGGGGTTATGCATGCAACACAAAAGTACAAACTAAGCAAGAACTTTTTATTTTCTTGATCACTTATAGGGAGCTGCCATGAGGTTCCTACCACATATCATCAAGGACACCATGCAACAGTTCATCCCTAAAGAGCTTGCCATTCACCTGAAGGAGTTCATCCTCAATCTGCCTCCAGATCGTCTTGTCAAACAGAAGCTAGAGTGCCTCAGAGACTTTGTCCAGAGTGAGATCTTCAAAGTCAGAGGTAGGTTCACGCTGGTCACCCGACATTCGAGTAGCTGCAACAACTGTTCTTGCCTTAGTTTCTCTGTAGATATAGTGTAAACATTACGATAGAGGTTTTATTGTTCAGAATGTTTTGGTTAAAAATAACATGAGGATAATGCTTAAGGATAGGTTTCAAATTAGAGTTTGGTTGAAATATTTTTTTTCGTAATGTGCTGATTTTATTACACAGGAGAATCTTTTACTTTAGCCAATATCTCATCATAGTTTTTCAAAGGCCAATTCTAATATCGCCACCATTTCAAGTCTAGTTTGTGGCTAGTTTTTTTAATGCCCCAAAGCATAACACCAGCTTTTAATATGAATGAAGAAATGTAACCATTCAACCATCCAATGTCAATTCTAAGACGAGCAGCATTTTAGGTTTGACAGCTTTTGGTGGGACACCTTTAACTACCAAACCTCAACTACCCAATGTTTTTTTCATTTGATATGTGATAGAATGCAGAGCAGTACTTCTGCCCATGATGACAGGTCAACTCAACACACTCATCTTGAAGAGAGAAGAAATGAAGTCATGCGCTGAACTCTTCCAGGAGATCCTTGATACATTATGGCAGAAAGAAACGGTGAGAAACTTGTGTCCTTACCAACCAACATGTCCTTGTCCCCTGGCTTGAAAACTTGGGGAGTGTTTTCATGAACCATCTTGTCATTGATGATCGCTCGTAAAAATTGCTCTGAGTCAATCAGGTGCAAGGATTTTGTTAGTGTATGAAAATTGTCATTGAAAATCATTGACTTTCCCTGTCATGAAACGCTCCCTTGGTTACAGGGTTTGGTGGATCAGGATATCTCTGGATAATTTCGGAAGCTGAAAATGTATGGGGGTTTTTTTCCAGAAGAAAACAAGAAGGGTATTTCATTAATGAATTCTGGAAATTGATGGAAAATAAGTCATTCAAATTATAGATTTTCCTGAATTTATTTGTGTAACAGATCATTGTCATTCTATGGTTATGTAATCTACAATGTATGTTCTGATTAAGTCTTTACACCTGTACATAGCACTACATACTCTGTGAATCTTTATTATATGGAGGTCATATACACTACTCAAAAAAAGTTAAGGACCACTTTTTAAAACGTACATAAAGATTTTATACAAGGTGTTTTATTTCTGGAAATACCTCAGTACAACTGTCCTAAATGTCCTTAAACACGCTGTAATCAATTTCACGCATGGGTGGTTTCAGTTGTTGCACAATGTCTCTCGCATCACTGCACATCCTGAAAAGTGGGCCCCGAGGGGTATCAGCTACCGACATGAAGTGGTAAAAACGAATGTCTGAGTGTCTTTCAGGCAGTTCAGTAACGAGTGTGACCACCTCCTGCAGCAATAACGGCTTCACAGCGCTGTCTCATGGAGCTGATGAGGCGATTGATGTCTCTGACGTCCAGTGCATCCCATGCAGCCTCCAGAGCCACACCCAGCTGCTGCAGTCCAAGTGGATGGGCTTCGAGCTGCTCGAGACTCCTCCCCATCATGTCCCAGACGTGCTCTATCGGGTTTAAGTCCGGGGACCTCGATGGCCACTCCATACGCTCAATCCCCTGGCCCTCAAGGAACTCGGTCACCACCCTAGCTCGGTGGGCACGGGCATTGTCATCCATGAAAATGATGTTTTGTCCCACATTTTCTGCAAATGGCACCACTATAGGTTCAAGGACCTCATCCCTGTACCTCACTCCTGTCATTGCTCCCCCTGGGACCACGTAGAGACGAGTACGGTTGGCGTAGGTGATGCCTCCCCACACCATGACGCTGCCTCCCCCATAACGGTCATGTTCTGCAATACAGGGGTCTGCAAATCTCTCTCCTGGTCGCCTCCAGACTCTCGAACGTCCATCATTGTGGTCAAGGGAAAATCTGCTCTCATCTGTGAACAGAACTCTACGCCATTGCTGTCTGGTCCATCTGACATGCTCCCGGGCCCAGTTGAGACGAATTCTTCTGTGAGCAGGAGTGAGTGGGACACACTGAGCTGGCCGTCTGGCATGCATATTGGCTCTGTGAAGTCGGTTACGGATTGTTTGAGTGGAAACAATCACTCCAGTTGCTGCAGCGAAGTCATTGTTGAGGCGGCGTGCACTGTGAAAGCGGTTGCGGAGGCTGAGATTCGTCAAGTAGCGATCATCTCTAGGGGTTGTCGAAACTGGTCGGCCACTGCGGGGTCTCTCGGAGTATAGCCCTGTATCTCGGTGTCTTTGATTTGCTCTGCTAATGACACTGTGTGACACGCCCATCATTCTGGCTACTCTTCGCTGACTGAGGCCAGCTTCCAGCATCCCTAGGGCACCGAGAGACAGGGATATACTCCGAGAGTTTCCACTCAAACAATCCGTAACCGACTTCACAGAGCCAATATGCATGCCAGACGGCCAGCTCAGTGTGTCCCACTCACTCCTGCTCACAGAAGAATTCGTCTCAACTGGGCCCGGGAGCATGTCAGATGGACCAGACAGCAATGGCGTAGAGTTCTGTTCACAGATGAGAGCAGATTTTCCCTTGACCACAATGATGGACGTTCGAGAGTCTGGAGGCGACCAGGAGAGAGATTTGCAGACCCCTGTATTGCAGAACATGACCGTTATGGGGGAGGCAGCGTCATGGTGTGGGACGGCATCACCTACGCCAACCGTACTCGTCTCTACGTGGTCCCAGGGGGAGCAATGACAGGAGTGAGGTACAGGGATGAGGTCCTTGAACCTATAGTGGTGCCATTTGCAGAAAATGTGGGACAAAACATCATTTTCATGGATGACAATGCCCGTGCCCACCGAGCTAGGGTGGTGACCGAGTTCCTTGAGGGCCAGGGGATTGAGCGTATGGAGTGGCCAGCGAGGTCCCCGGACTTAAACCCGATAGAGCACGTCTGGGACATGATGGGGAAGAGTCTCGAGCAGCTCGAAGCCCATCCACTTGGACTGCAGCAGCTGGGTGTGGCTCTGGAGGCTGCATGGGATGCACTGGACGTCAGAGACATCAATCGCCTCATCAGCTCCATGAGACAGCGCTGTGAAGCCGTTATTGCTGCAGGAGGTGGTCACACTCGTTACTGAACTGCCTGAAAGACACTCAGACATTCGTTTTTACCACTTCATGTCGGTAGCTGATACCCCTCGGGGCCCACTTTTCAGGATGTGCAGTGATGCGAGAGACATTGTGCAACAACTGAAACCACCCATGCGTGAAATTGATTACAGCGTGTTTAAGGACATTTAGGACAGTTGTACTGAGGTATTTCCAGAAATAAAACACCTTGTATAAAATCTTTATGTACGTTTTAAAAAGTGGTCCTTAACTTTTTTTGAGTAGTGTATATATATATACATATATATATATACATATATATATATATATATATATATATATATAAATGTGTAAAGTTTTACATGTACAACAGCTTTGGCAACTCTTTTATTTAAATATTGTAAAGAAATGGATGAAGAGAACAATGGTAGGCGTAGCTTCAATCAAGGTTACCCAGAGCTATCTACCCTTTGGAAAAATTGGTGGTGCCGAAAAAATGTCTCTGCCGGGAATCGAACCCGGGCCCCCAGCTTTGAACGCCGGTGCCTTAACCACTAGACCACAGAGACGGGTTAGTGGCTAGGGCGACCCCGATCTGATATATATATATATATATATATATATATATATATATATATATACATACCTATTGAGCGTCTGCTACCGGCGGTTTCACACCCGGACTTGAGGCGATCTTCAGGCAGACGTTATTGACTATTTGTGTGGTGCGGCAGGTCAATTTGACGCTTCGGTGGTTTCCGGTTTGGTCTCGTTCGGTGTCTGCACTTTGAAATCAGTTCCGACCTTTTGTTAAGTGAGTTTCTGTGTGTTGTTATGGACACTTTTTCCTCCAGGCAAAGATTGCACAGGCCACTTTTTCTTTGGTTTAAGTTTGACTTTTTTTCGATGTCTCAAGTTAGCGTAGATTCAATGTTCTTTTCCTTCAGATTCCATATGTATTTTGAAAGTTGAGTTTCGTTCCGGTATCTTTCATGCTTAAATGATTTGATGTGGTTTCTGTATCTATCTTTGAATGTCCCCCCTGCAAGCCCGAAGTAGTGTTTCTCTTCCTTGCCATGTCGGATCGTCGCCTTGTATACCAGAGCCGTCTGCATCCACTTTCCTTGTAATGGACATTGGGTTTTTTGCCGACAGTTACATTTTGGCTTATTTTCCGCTCGTGGGTCTGATTGCTTGACAACTTTTTGGTTGTGGGTTTTTATTATGGTATCCATGTTTTTCATGCAACTGTAGCTAACCTTTATTGTTTTCTTGTTGAATATTTGCTTCATTATTAGCTTTAGGAATTTCCCTCCTACATTGGTTTTGACTTCAGAATTGTAAGGTGGGTTAAACCAGGTGACTTTTCTACTTCTGTTTCTTCTTTTTCTTCCTTCTTCTACTGGTCTGGTGTATTTGATGGTTTTGTCATACCCGCTTCTTTTGAGGGTATCGTTGTATGCTGGCACTGCTTTCTTGAATAAGTCTTCGTTAGAAGACAGTGTCGAGAGGCGCTTCTCAACGGCCGCAGGTATGTGGTTGAGGATAGGGGGTGGATGGTTGGATGCCCTATGTACGTAGGTGACTGTGTCGTTAGGTTTTCTATATGGTTGAAAATCGCCTGTGTCTAGATTGAGGGTGACGTCCAAGTAATCTACGATTTTTTGGTTGGTTTGGACGGTGATGCGTAGGCCGAGATCATTGAAGACCTTTATGAGGTCTTTTCGCGCCCTATCCGCCCTGCTCCCTGATGCTCGTCGGAGTACCGCTAGGTATATATATATATATGTGAACCAAGATAAAACAGTCTTTTATGATCATATTGCATGTTGTCTCAAGATACTGTCAATGCTTATCAAGTGATACTGCTTTTAATGTGTATGAAGGTGAACTGAAAATTTATCTCTGAGCTATATGTTGTGAGCAATCATATCAGATTTAATGCAATGTTGATCATTTTATATACCAAATTAACACCATTTTATTTTAACATGTGTTTCTTTACAATCTCTTTATTGAAAATAGATTGTAAGTGAAGTGTGGATGGTGGCTTATTAATCTTTCCTTTCTGATTATATAGAGTATTTACAATATTTCATTCTTTTCTGTACTATTTTGTAGAAATGTACCCATGGTGACACAGCAGAAGTGATGCATGCATTATTGAGGACCGTTATTCAAGCTGTCATCTACATGTACCTAGAGCAAGACCTTGGTCTCATTGTAAGTATACATCATTTTGCTTGAAGATATTAATTCAACTTCTTGAAATATTTGTGAATGTTGGATCCAGATTATAGGTACTTATCATCTCAAGGCTCTTATTTAGATCAGTCGTAGGGCTATTCCATTGATATTGAATTATTGTGATATTGAAAAGCAATTATGTGCTATTATGTTATTGATTTTTTTAAAGATAATTTTAGAAATGATTACAAGAAATGTCTCTTTCTGATAATTTGAATAATACAAACCATTTTTTTCCCAGGGCAAGTATGTTGCTTGTATGGTAAGTCTCCTGAGACAGATGAGTGATATTCATTATCAGGAATACATCAATCAGTTCCCAACCAGGACAGATCTGACAGACTTCCTCATGGAGATATTCCTAGTCTTCAAAGACCTTGTCTCTAAAAACGTCTTCCCCAATGACTGGTCTATGATGATCTTACAGCTCAACAGGTAAACTGGGCTCTGATTCATAATATGTGCTATAAATAGCACAGCAGAATATATTCTTTTCTTAGATAGTTTCTGCACTCTATAAATTTACCTTTGTATTGATCAAAATGTGGAATTTATGATGAATTTGGTCTGGGCCAATTAATTTCCTTCTCTTGTAAAGTAATTTCAAGCCTGATCTCCTTTTTTGGTCTTGGTGTTATCTCATTTCATTTCATTTATTGATTTATTTCAATAAAATTTTGGTTAAAGATACTTAGAAAGTAATTATTTAGGATTACTGTAGACAGTCTAAAAAGCAAAAGAGCTTTATATAGGGTTGGCTCCTGGCTACAGTTCAAGTGAAATGTTTATTAAATGGATTGATAATGAATAGGATAAATTACATATGAATCCTCAACAATGAAGTATGTTAATGATATAATGATATAGAAGTGTTAATAGAAAAGTTCCCCATCTCATAAATCCAGTTATGTGGGTGTAAATGTCAAGCATTTGTTTTAATTTTTCTTTTGTCCAATGAAAGTGTTACCAAAGTGTTAATGTATTAAGTGTAATCTCTTCATTGTCTTTCAGTGTAATTCTTCTTGCGATGAAGCAGTTTGCCCGGGTTCTTCATCGCTCCTTTGTTCGCATTGAGGACTTTGAGTTCCAGCTTTGGAATAACTTCTTTCATCTAGCTGTTGCTTTCGTTACTCAGGATTCTTTGCAGCTTGAGAATCTACTACAGACAAAACGGAACAACATCATTGACAAGTAAGTACTCTCATTTTATTAGTTTTAAATGTTTCATGATAATCCATCATATAAAATGGTAATTATTAATTGTTAAAATCAAATCATCTATTGATATCTATGGCTGATGTTTGATTATCTTATGTTAATTCATTGATTTATTCATAATTTATATGTATTTATTAATAGATCATTCCTTGTTTATGATTGTTTTAGTTACGCTTATCATTAAGTAAATGTTATATATTACAATACCTTCAGTCTAATAAAAAAATATTTCAAGTTTGGTGTAGAAATAATGGTGGTGCTCTTATCTCAACATCCTCTTGATGAGTAACTGACTGATATGCTTATAAAATTCTATTACTTTATTTTGGATCTGGTACAAAGTTGCTTACCATCTTCAATCATTATTCCAATCGTCGTGCTTCTGCATTTCGTCAAGACCCCAAAGGAAGATTTTTCTTGTTTGAAAGCATTAAACTATGTCCAAAACCGGGGCCCGTCTTACAAAGAGTTACAACTGATCAGATCAATCTCAATTATATGGAAATCCATCAACGTCATAATTTTTCCTCAGGAAATATGCACAGTGTCCTTAGTAAACAAAGAAAATCAAACTGAATCTTCAAGAGAATGAGGAATGTATGAATGTACATCATAATTATCTAGCAAATATCTTTAACAAATTTGCATTTAAGATGTTGACGTTGCTGGCCGTCCATAGTTGTGATTGATCGGATCAATCGCAACTCTTTGTAAGACGGGGCCCTGGTACACTTTGGCATTTGGCATATGATGAGCTTTATGCAGTGTATTATCTTGATTCTTATGGGTATAAATGTTCATTCATTCCTCCACTCTTCAGGTATGGTGACATGAGGAGAGAGGTCTCATTTGAGATAATCCGTACAATGTGGAACTATCTAGGCAAGAACAAGATCAAGTTCATCCCAGGTTTGATTGGTCCATTCCTAGAGGTTGCCCTAGTACCTGAGGTGGAGCTACGGAAGGCTACCATCCCTATCTTCTTTGATATGATCAACTGTGAGTTCAGCATCAAGAATAACTTCAAGATGGTGAGTGAAAACCTCTCAACTATTTAACAAATTTAATTAATAGAATTTTGAATTTTGACCATTCTGAGATATTTTTCCAAAATTGATTTCTGCACTTTCATAGAGAAATGCTACCTTTTTTAAATACCATTTTAAAGCAAAATTTACCTTTTTTTTTCAAATGAAAGGTTGGGAGGAAGTTTAGTGTGATGGTCGCATGGGAGAACAAGACCCTTTTCCATAAAGATTGTTATCAATTACAAATTCTAGGATACTATGATGATTTTGCTCTAAAGTAATTGAATTTCAGCAAGATATTAAGAATTTTCCAGACAACTCACCCTTGTGTCCTGTCTAATATACAAGAAATTGAAAAAATGCAAAAATTTAGAATATTTCATTAAATAGAACACAAATTTCACAGAAGCAGAAGTTGGCTTTCATGAGAAGAATACTAGACACTAGTTTTGATCGCTTGCTAAGCTTTCGATGTCTTACTCCTCATTCCTTCTCTTCCTCTTACAGTTTGAACGAGAGATCATTGGTCAGCTAGACGCTCTAGTAGAAGGTGGACGAGGAGATGAACAATTCAAGGATCTCTTCAAAGAAATGTAAGTTTTTATTCTCTCATGCAAAGCCCTTTTCTATTCATTTCTCAGAATGAGAGCAGAAGATAAAAGTTGCTCTTGTAAAGTGGGAAAAGTTGAATTATGTATATTTGGTCCCTTCATTTAGTTGGCTTATCTTGTGGTATTTATATTCACAGTGGATAAACTTTTTTTTTTTCTTCAAGTATGTGATAAATTACAAAGTTATAACAATGTAGCAATGATAAAATACAGCATAATATTGATATGATGACATGTAAGAGATAGGATACTACTTAGATACAAGAATACAAGTACAAGTATGAAATACATATTTGAAATCCAGAACAAATACTAAATAAAAAATACTACCTCATCGACTTTACTTTCATATTGCTTTCAAAACTCATGCAGTCTCTCTTCTACAGCTGGAGTATCATTCACAAATGAAACACAAACTAAGTCAATGACCTATATTCCAAATTTTCAAACTATTGTCTAAATCTGTGGGTTTATTATGGGTAGCCAAATGAAACTATTACTCTAAAGATGATTTTTTTTTTTTGCTATACAGCCTGTGTGATTTCTGTGGGAAGCATCAGTACTTAAATCAAAGTGGAGTACACTTTGTGAACCTGGTAACCAAACTGCTGGACAGACTACTGGACTACCGGGCTATCATACATACAGACAACAAGGAGAATAGAATGAGCTGTATCGTCAATCTATTGGTAAGTTAAATCTCATCTTTTGACATCTTGATAATAATAACTTTTCTTGAGGACTTGTGTGATGGTATTATCGTATTAAGATAAACGTTGACTCATTGCATAGAAATTATCACTATTAAGATGGAAGTTAACCCTAACAAAAAGTTGATTTGGATCAAAAGATGAAAACTGAAGTTGCTGAAAATTGAAATCAGATGCAATTTAAGAAAGCTATGACAAACATAAACTGCTGATTTCATGCAATGAAACTTTCTAGGAATTTTAAAGAAATTTATATTTAATTCTAAATTAAATCTTAGTTGTGCAGACATAGCCATCCTGTTACACCAAGGTAAACACAGGTATGTACCTTCTTTTCATTGTTTGATACAGAACTTCTACAAGGACATGGATAGACAGGATATGTATACTAGATACCTCTATAAACTCTGTGATCTACATCTGGAATGTGATAACTACACAGAGGCTGGATTCACGCTTCAGCTACAAGCAGACAGACTCAAGGTATAGTGCTCAGTCAGTGGCTGCACGGCCCATGACTAATCGGGCAAAAGCAAACTTTCAAAGGATTGCTATTTCTGATTTCTGTTTCAAAAAAAAAATATGGATTTTCTACTCTTTTTTTTTCTCTCTTTCAACTTTTGTTATTGATAGAGTGGGAAATCAAGTAGTTTGATTTAAAAATGATTTGACTTAGAAAACTGCACATCAAACATCTACCTGCTGTAGAGTCAAACCAACAGAAAGCTAGTCTTTCATTTTGAATGAAAAAAAAATGGAAATAAAGAGAAGATATTTATTTGAATGGGATGATAGGGGTTGGTTTGTAAGGTTACAGTGTTAAAAGCATAGGTATGATAATATTGATATTAAAACTATACAAAGAGAAGCTTGAATTGCTTCAACATTTCTATCTAATTTATTTTTCCCTTGAAATTGTTTTCACCCTGTCATATCATGTAGCCTTTTTTGTAATTGATCCTCACTGATTTCAACTTTGCATCTTAAAAATATAATTTCCGTATGACTTTTGATGGATAGTTCAATAAAAAATGAATGAAATATTTATTTATTTGAATGTCCAGTGGTCAGACTCACCGTTGCTGACATCAAGTGACAAGTACCCGGAGGCGATGACCGATAGACAACTCAAGGAAGTACTCTACTATGACATCATTGAATTCTTTGATAAGGGCAAGGTCAGTTGGTATGCCTGTCATTTTGATATTCAATTCACATTAATTTATTATTTCATCAATTTTAATTTATCAAATTGGCAACATAGAGTTATATTTTTTTGTCTTTCATTTTAAAAGTTTAAATTCCTGACATAAAGAGAATATGCGAAGGGAAAGTTTCATTTTTTTTGCAAGTTTTTATGGAGATACAGTATTCAAGGCATTTCTATCATGTTGCCAGATTTGATATTTCAATTATTTTTGTCCTTTAAACACTTTAAAAATCAAATGATATTGATGCAATGAAAATGGGCACAGTTCGTGAAGTAAATTAGTTATATTTGTTCTTTCTTTTAGATGTGGGAGAGGGGAATTGCCCTGTGCAAGGAGTTATGCAATCAATACGAGAGGGAAACGTTTGACTATGTTCAGATGAGTGAAATACTGGTAAGTTTGTATTGTGGATTCGCTGTTTGAATTCATGACAGTTTTCATTGGATGCACAAATGTTTTGGAAAGGATGTGAATGTCAAAAAAAATTGTATGAAGTCCAAGTCACATTTTTCATTGGATGCACAAATGTTTTGGAAAGGACGTGAATGTCAAAAAAATTGTATAAAGTCCAAGTCACATTTTTCATTGGATGCACAAATGTTTTGGAAAGGACATGAATGTCAAAAAAATTGTATAAAGTCCAAGTCACATTTTATTCAAAACATGCACCAAATATGTGCTTCGTTTTGGAAGTTTCACCAATCGCTCATTGAGTTGTTGGAGTTTGATGAAAATTTAGAAATAATTTAAACTGGATGTATGATTGTATTGGAAGAGAGGGAAAATTCCTGTTCATGGAGCTATATGTATACTATCAGTATGAGATGGAAATATTCATATCCTCTGCTCTTCTTGTTTTAGATGTGAACATTGTATAGATAGAAATTTAGATGAACTGAATAATAGATGAGCACAATTGTATAGTCTGTTATACCTAATTTTGTTATATTTACAACCCAGATAGCAAACTTGTCTAAAAACAATCTAACCTCATAAAATATCAACACGAGTGATGTTTCTTGAAAGATGATTATTAACATTTTTACTTTCTTTTTCTGACCATTCAACTTAGACTTCTGAATACTAGTAATAGAGAGAGAGAGAGAAGCATCTGTTTCCCTAATCTTATCTGTGTTTCTCCAAGATCTGGAACTAGTCTTTGCCACCATCTAAACCATAGGGAAAAATATTTAACTTCTTAACATTGTTTATACTTTTTTTTATAATCAGAGGCGGCAGGCTAACCTGTATGATAACATCATGAAGGTTCCGAGACCGTCACCAGAGTACTTCAAGGTCTGGTACATAGGCCAAGCCTTCCCAGCATTCCTCAAGGTTAGTTTATTCAAATTTGACATTCCATTTAGTTCAATTGATTCTATGTAGCCTCACTTGATCAGCTTTTATTCCTCAAATTGGCAACATGGGGGTATTATCTTTCATTGCTAAACTTTTCCTTTTAAACATGTTTCTGGATTAAAGATTGATTTGGAACTAGAGCAAGATGGATGTTCCCTGGTTGGAGATAGATGCATATATCAAGATTTATTAGAGTTGCAGTTCATAAGGGCACTTTTATGCAAGAACTATTATATATAATGACTGCTATCCATAATATGTGGCTGAATGAATAACAGGACAGGCAAATGAGACCAACACATCACTATTTGTCAGGTCGGTCATTCATTAGGACCACTATTATTCGTAAATCAATACAATATCTTTCTTTTTTCAGAATCGAGTGTTCATCTACAGGGGGAAGGAGTATGAGAGATTAGCAGACTTTGTTGCTAGGCAACAACAGCTGTATCCGAGTGCAACCCTCCTTAACAAGACCACACCCCCTGACAAGGAGCTCTTTGAAAATAAAGGCCAAAGTATCCTTTTTTTGTCATGCTTTTTTTTTAAAATGATATCAAGACTAAAAACCTGTATTAGTTTCTGAATCCTAGAATATTGAAATAATTTTTTATCAAGTTGCATATATATATATTTGAAAGCATCATAATGTATGGTAATCAGACTCTTTTCAACAAAAAGCCTATGATTTGGAACCCCTCTTTAGATTGCAATTTTTCTTCATTAATACTGAAATCAATGACTCATTAGGCATCAAAAGTGTATGAGCCCCTAATTCGTATGAAGTTGGTTATATGTCTTTGTTTAACCATGTCACAGAAAAGTTCAACTGTTGTGTATGTTCCTTAATGCAATTGTACGTTAGTTCTTCAAATCGTACCTGTGCAACCCAAACGAGATACCAAGAAGGAATTCAGAGGAAAGAACATCAGTGAACAGATTCTCAGGTTAGCTAATATGAATGAAAATGATGATGGTGATGGTGGTGGTGGTGGTGATGGTGTTGACGATGACGATGAAGAAAATTGCGAATTGTGATTGAAATATTTTATAAAATTACATTGACGATGGAGGCTGCACTCTTGCGCAATAGATAATATTACTTTTTATTAAAAAAAATCAATTTCTCTCCACTTTTTGCATGTCGAGACCAGGCTACTCGTTGTCAAGGCATTGATTCTTACCATGTCGGATTTGACATTTTTGGGCTGTTGAGCATTGTTAACTTCTCACCATTGTGTGATGTGGCTTTATTTTGCTTAGTGGGGAGATTTTATAATGTCATTATCTGCATTATTTGGCATTGGTAGTATTTTTGTGTGACTTCATGGTGTATTCTGTCCATTATCTTTCAGCTACTACTCAGTGAATGAAGTACAGAAGTTCACCTACTCTAGACCGTTCCATAAAGAACAGAAAGACAGAGAGAATGAGTTCAAGGTGAGTACTCATCATGCCTGTGTAGATCTCACAGAAAATTGCAAATACATTTTCGATAATTCCTGTTGGAATTTCATGAAAATTTGAATGTCTCGCCCCAATTTTTCTCCTTATTCGCTATACATCACAAACTGCTCAAGCCATGATGATTTGAGATCATACAATCTTTTATGAAAACAAAAGGATACCCAGTGATAAATCATTTCAGTAAAGTTGAAAATCTAGGGGTCAGATATTCATACTTAATTGAATCACCAATAAAGTCATCAGCTGTGAACAGTTAAAATCCTATTTGCCTGTTTTCATTCACGTTTCATTCATTCTCATATATTTTTTATAGTTTAGGTAGTCATGTAAACTTTCCTTTGTGTATGTTTGTAATCCTTTAATTTTGTTTGAACAGACTATGTGGATAGAGAGGACACATTTCTCAACAGAGTATAAGCTACCTGGCAATCTCAGATGGTTTGAGGTGGTAGAATCATGTACGGTGAGTTAACCCATTCAATCCTACTACTGTGCACTTAATTATTGTAGTCAGAATGATCTGATTTGATATGGTCAAAAACAGAAGTCTTTCCTAGTGCATTCTGGAATGTGAAATATTGGATAAATTTCATTAGGTCAAAGATCAGATCAGATATCACAAGAATTTCTGTGAAAGAAATGGTTTTATATGACACCTAGATAGATCCTTGGCATTTGATTGGTTGTTTGATATCAATCATTCGAACCGTTTTACAATGACATCATCGTCTGTGCATGTTTGGATCCATACGATTCTGTCCATTGCAGGCGCGCACCGAGACTGCAGGCATCACAAGTAAATCAATCAACAGAACGATCTCGCACTGCATGATCATAATTATTTTGCATCAAAATAAATAAATTTTATATGAAAACAATCTGTGTCATATGAAATTTATTAATAAAGTGTCATATAAACCAAATAATGAATGTTCCTTCATTCGGTGAAAGATTTAAAAAATGATCCAGGCGTAGGATCTTTTCATCTTTTACCTCATGAAGTATTTTGTCCTTTGCACTCATAAACATTCATTATTTGTATACTAGTTTATTTTGCCAATATATAATAATGATACTGATAACAATAACAAGCTAATGAAAACATAGGTTTGGCAGTGATTTTTTTCTTGGGGAAGGGGGGGGGTGGGTAGGGGATAACGGAGACCTTCGTTATTTTTAATACAGTGACAGTCTTTACAAGTATGATGCCCGGTAATCTTTCAGTGGTTCAGGAAATCAACATCAATGCGCTGTTTATGAAACTTATGCTCTACCAACTGAAGAGTGAAGAGGTGCTGAGGTGACAGATCTTTTTATGTTGCAGGCCCCCATTTGTGGAATTCACTCCCATCGCACATCAAGACTTGCAAGTCACCAGAACTCTTCCACAACAAATTAAAGACTCACCTTATGAAGCAAGCATTTGCTTAACTGTTGTGGGATTACTTTAAGTTCTTAGAAACTGCATTGTATTAAGCGCTATATAAAAGCTCCATATTATTTATTATTTACTTGTTACTTTGATTTCCAACTTAAACTGATAGTGTAATTTTTCTTGTAATTTTTTTTTCTATTTTAAGTATTTAGTGATTTCATTTTCTGGATTGAAAAAGTTGTTCATTGTGCGCCCTGAGTGCCATTATCCACAGACATGTGCGCTATATAAATCTTAAATTATTATTATTATTTTGTACACTTATATATACAATATATTGCATTAACAGGAAGAATTGAGTCCGATCCAGAATGCCATTGAGAACATGGAAGACGTGAATCGTAAGCTGAGGGCGCTAATCATCCAGCATGAAGAAGATCAGAACCTTCCCATCAATCCCCTGAGTCTCCAGCTCAACGGTGTCATCGACTCGGCCGTCATGGGTGGACCGGTCATGTATGAAAGGGTGAGAATGCTGTCCTCAGATTAATGATGTTTATCTTTACGTTCTTAACAATGTTTGAAATGATGTCTGGCTCTCCTTCAGTTTGCATTGGAATTGCATTATATCGTATGTAGGAAGTGCAGCCTAACCACATGCACATGTTATACTAGTGAAATAGTTATATTTACACAAGGAATATCATACATATCACAATTCTTGTAGGATGGGATTAAGGAGGGATCATCATGCAAGATCCCGATTTAAGATTTAAGATTCATTGATAAATGCTATATATTAGCAACTGAGAAAAATAAGAGAGAAAAACGAAGAAACCTAATGTAAATTTTATATGATTTTAACAAATGCACTATGTAATACCCCAAATTTTAGAAATGTATTCTTGTGTTGTTTTTTCAAGGCATTCTGTGTTGAGGATTATGTAGCACAGCATCCTGAGGATAGCATTCATATATCAAGGCTCAAAGAGCTCTTTGCTGAGCAGGTAAGTATTCAGATTAAATTATGTTGGATACTCTAATGTATGCAATTGGGACTGAGTTAAGTCCTAAAGCCATTGGCCCACATTCTGAAATCCAGTTTAATTTAGGTTATGGTCTTACTCTATGCTAAATTTATGCAAAGCTGAAAATGTGAAAAAAAAATTACATTGTATGTTTCTTTATGTATACTGTGTCTTTCCCAATGATTTAATGTTGTAGAAAACTATTCAAATTATTATTTCCAGACAGTTATGAATGATTGAGTTCAGCTTTAAATGTGCTTATAAACTGAACCTCTGCTGTTTTAGAGATTTGTGTCTGCATTGGCGGTCCATAGCTTTTAAGAGTTTAAATCAAACCCAAGATCATGACATGGACCATACACTTTATACATGTGACTTGGCGAAAGGCTCATGCCAAGACCAACAATATTTGGTTCTATTGACTCCCTTTTCTTTTATGCACCATATATTATTTGTTACATAATGCTTCATGATTTTTATTCTTGTGATTTAATAAGTGTATCAATGCAAATCTATTGATTTTCAATTTATTTTGTATGGTTTATAACAGTGAAAGGTTTGTGGTTTATTTGGTCATGTAATTCACAAATATAATGCCACTACATATCGTTCTGTCCTTTCACTATTCTTTGCAGATGCCACATAATAAACTCTTGCTTGATATTACTTGATTTATTCTGTTATTTAAAGCCTATTTAAGATGTGGTAAATCCTTCATGAATGAATGACTGATACATGCATTTTGTGTTTCTGCATAGATCCCGCTGGTGGAATTAGGGTTGACGTTACACAGGAACAAGATGTCAGAGGACCTAAGACCCTTCCAACGAAAGATGGAGGATCAGTTTCAGAAACGAAGATCGATCGTTGAAGAGCGTTACGGCAAGAAGGTAGGGAAGGATAATCTTTAAAAGATTTCAATTATATAGTTTGGGCAGGAAATAAGATTAGTAGTGGCATTTTTTGGTTATATGAGAAAAGCTCTCAACTACGTTCTGTAAAGTCCTATTTTAAAATGTGCTGCTCAGATGACTGTGTAGCAGTTTTTAAAAAAAGATGTGGAGCAAATTACGATGCAATACCAGGATAAGCATTCCCTGTCACATAAACGTTTGTAAAGAGTTTTATTCGAGCAGATATGTTACTATGAAACTGTTACTCGTATTGAGGCTCATCAGTTTTATGCATCAATGTTGGCCTCTTTTATATGTTCATGTGAGTTTATGTGGAGATGTGCTAGGGGTAGGAACTGAAATCATGCTCGTATCAACCTCTGACTCAGCTGGTTTCCTGTGCTGTTCGTTATATCAAAATTATTATTTTTTTCTCACTTTTGTCCTTTTATATACTCCCAAAATCCTAATTTAGTGTAATATCACTGCCATTATTACATTTTAAAGGTGTAATGAAAATGTTACTTATGATGTGGAAAAGCTTCAGTATGTCCATGTTTGATATTTTCAAAATATTTTCTGACTTGTATTTGCTTTCAAGAGAGTATGTACTTCCTTTAAAATCTTGTACAAATACTGTGAAAAGGGCTTCTTTTTGCCTTATAATGCTAAATGAATGTATCACTAAATACTGACAATATTCTCTTGATTCTCTCTGTTCAGTTGATTGAGCACTTTGCGTTGACACCCAACGACAAGTTAATCCAGTCTTTTGCTAGACGACACTCAAGAGGACAGACATACTCGGGGCGCCCTCTTTCATCCATGTCAACATCATCAACATCTTCGGACACACAAGGTTCTCGTAGTAGTATCATCTCAAATCCAGAAAAAGAGTGAGTTGTTATGTTTGTCATTTTCTTTGGATTTTGGGAATAAACTGCAGTGACTACATGTTGTCCAAGTCCTAGAGTAATACCATTTGGAAAGGGTGCTTTACACTCTATAAGCTCTGTAACACAGAGAATGCTCAATTTTATGATCAATAGTAACATGCGTCACTACACCCTTCCAATCATATCAATGGTACGATTGATTGTATTGTCGATACCTATTTCTTGTTTTCTGGGTCCTGTATAATTTAAGAAACAGTCAATTTTAGAATTAATTGGCATTCTTACAGATATGGCAAACAATGTACAAAAAGTTGCATGTGATCGCAATTATTGATTTGTATTCCTTTTGTTATATGGTTGCGCAGATATGCTTGCAGTAAATTTTACAGTAATGAAGTTGTAGAAAGTACATAATCAAATCCGTTTCCGCTTTTGCTCTCCTATGAGTTGACTCTGCTATGTAAAATTTTGTCCAATTTGTCTATGATGTTGTGTTTCTATTGGCTTATTTATGCATGAAGCACTTATCCTACATTTTTTTAAATTTTTTTATGTTGCATGAAGAAACAAATATATAACCCACAGTTTGATTTTTAAAGGAAAGGCCTTTTTATTGGTTACAGCACTGTGTCCTAAAATGGTGTACTAGTATACTGTCAATCTACTGATGTCACAAATTGTTAGTCATTCATAAGCTTCAAATGTGACTGATTAAAATCATTCTTAAATGTTGAAGGCCAGTACAACCTTATAAAGTTCATGAAATCATTTTTGTATAACATTATGCAGTGAAGTCATTCATAATGATTAAGGAAAGTAAATCAGTAGAGCAAAGAAGATGAAATCAATAGAAATATTTATTCCAAAATAAAAGCTAAAGCATTCAAAAATTTGAAATCTTGTAAACATGTCAAAAGAACAAATTGTTCTTAAACTCAAATGATAGAAGGGGATTGCTCATGACCATATCAACAAAAATTATCAGAAAACGTCAGGAAAATAGCAATCATATCAACCAATATAAATGGAGTTATTTTTTGGATGAATATGTACCTTATTAAACATTGGTGCCTAAACAACATGATCTCTTGTGTACAGTATGTATTAGATTTTTGAAGCAATTTGTGACATCTTAAATTATTGACAGTATTGAAAAGTTGGCTGCATGGATTTTTAATTTGATGTTTTGTATGTCTTTGTATTCATTCACAAGGGAACAATGGATAGTGTGTACTCTTTGTTACTCTTCTTCTTCAGAAACTGAGGCTAAATTGCACCTCTTGGCACCTGTGCATGTTCTTATGCAAATATAATTTCAACCCTAGCTCTTTTCTATAAGAAAACAAAAGTTCCTACGTTGAATATTTATACTTAGTCTGAGGCAAATTTACTCATATACACGTATATCAAAGAATAATATTAAAGTCACTGCAACAAGCAATATGCTCCTAAGTAAAAGAATAAGCACACATACCTGCCAATAAATGAAAAATATGCTCGCATTTGGCATTATATTTATCTCTTGAGAATATAAATTGACTGATTGGTTCTGCATAACACACTTGAATCTCATGAAAACCATAATATTTTTATCGTGTTAAGAGACATGCTAATGAAACCATTAAAAAGGGAATGTTTAACAGTGCATGTGTGTGTTTTTTAAAAGCTCTAACTTTTCAAGGAAAGCAAATTGATTTTTTTGTTATTTTGGGGGGTTTTCACAAACCGGTTACCTTTGCTAGGTAGCCTTAACCGTTATGCATGCATTGTTTCTTTTGAATAGTAACAGCTACCTAAGTGTTCCGCAGAAGCTGACCAATAAACATCGGTCACTGTCGTAAGTATTTATTCCCAGATGATTAGTGATAGAGGGACATATAGTATGCTTCTCACCACACATGTATTACCCATTACTAGTTCACCAGCTGTTAGAGTCATGTTAACAAGATGCCATTATATACACATCATGTAGGACCAACTTCTGTTTATGGTTTTACTATCTATAGCAGTTTATCTTGGAGGTACAATTATCAACAACTGATTGACTTTCAATTGAGTCAAAATCTATTCATTTCTATTTTAATTTGAAATAGTAGAAATGTTCTTGGAAGTTGTATTTTTTTTCTTTTATTTTTGTGCCTTGATCTGTTTGAAAGCAATGAATGCAAAAATGTAACTTTAGCATAATAATTTTTTTTTTACTCTCCCCTTACCTTTGTGTTAAAACTTGGTCTCAAATTAATTTACTTATAAATTTTAAATCATTTGGTGAATAATCAAAGTAATAGTCTTCCGCCTTTTTACAACTATCTTCTGGGTAAATGAAATTCTTGCTAAAAATATTAAAATTTATATTAATGCTGAAATGAACTGGAATTGATTATTGAAAAATAGATATTTGCCTAAAAGATTAATTTTCTGAGTATCGAGAACTGTGTTACCACCATGAGATTGGGTGGATTATTGATTGTATTTTTCTGCTATATTCATTTATATTTGTAGTTAAAATCTGCCTCCAGGTTGAAATTGATTTATTGTAAGATTTATGGAAAAGTAACTCTTTTTTTTGGTGTTGGGCTGCATCACCGATTCCCATTTATGTCATTTGATATTTATGCATCTTTTTAAAATTCATCCATACATACAGATTAATACATACAATAATTCCTGTTATTGCATGATTTGCAGTGATATTAACTTCATCATTCTAAATTACCCCTTGTTGAAGATGTTTATTGTGTATTCTTCAAGACCCTAGGCATCAATACACATTATTGACCAGAATGCATATACCATTTGCATTATTATGAAAGTTTCATTATTTATATCTGATCAGAATTACCTTTACAATAGTCTGTATGTACATGGAAGTAATATTTATCAGTATTGTAATATGAATTTTTGGATACTAACATTTAGTAACTCATAGTTATTATCTTCATCATGATATTTGCATGATATCATTCTATAATGGATGTTTAAATGAAATGTGAATCATTGTGAAAATTAAATTAAATAGAGAGGGGTGGACGAATTGTGATAGAGAGAAAAACAGATAGAATGATAGCGAAACACAGAGATTATTAAAAAGATGGAAAAGAACGAGAGAGACAGAGATAGGTACAGAGATGTACAGCATTTCACTTAGCTTTTTTAACTCATTTAAGAATTTGATATTGATGGATTTATTTTTTGACAATTTTTATCAGCAATCTCAGTTCCCAACCATGGCTTAAAAGACAATTATCTTTGTCGTAAGTATATGACCTTCCTTGCAAGATAAACCCAAGTGCTTTTAAAAATAGCGTTATATTTCCAACAAATTTTAGATATATACGTGTGAGAAATGATTTGTTTGGCTGCCATATCTTTTCACATACCACGTCGCATTCAAAGCAAAAACATTTTGTGTAGGATATTGTGTGAAAAGTCATATTGTCCCCATTTAAAGATGTTACAAATTTGTGCTTTATTCCCAGCATTTGCTTATTTCACCTCACAATTAAAAATTTATCATATGAGACATCCTGGTCATTTTTTGAAGTAGCTCTCATTGAGACTTAAAAATCTAATTGATTTAATGGTTTTGAATGGCAGATAGAGATTTTGTAAGGGCTTTGTAATATTGAATGCAGTGTATGTTTTGTGTGACATCTTTATTGTGCATTATTTTTGCAATGACAGTGCAAAAATTAAGGCTTGAATTTGATTTTGATGCTAGGTATAAAAAAAAGACAACCAAAGTGCTTTATCAAGGTTTTAATGTAATTCAAGAATGAAGTTGAATGCTCTGACTAAAAACTTCTCTTCAGAATTTTGATATGTACTTGGCAAACTGAAATGGCAATGTTGCCAATTACTGAATTCAATCCCGTTTGAGGCTTTAAGCAAAATACTTTATAAAATTTCACCCCATCAATAAGTATGAAGATGAAAACAAGGCCTATATCTTAGTATAGGTTCATCTGAAAAGATGTCTCATATTTCATGTTTCTTTTAAACTGATCTATTTGAATCCTGGAAATATTAAAGAACATTTTTTTACAATAAGACCTATTTTCAAAGAGTAGTTCCAGTTTAGTTATCAGGTTTCAGCTACTACTGGTAGTTCTTTTTGTAATTACATTGTTGTTCATTCCTGTATGAATAAGGAGTAAAGCAATTCACTGTATACTTTCATATATTTTTCTATCAGAAATATAAACACCCAGACTAGACTTATTAAGCAATACTCATTACCGTAAGTACATGTGTGATAAATGCAACGAGTACCAAAGAAATATTCAAAGTTGCAGCACTAATGCACTTAAGATGTTAGATTGCCCTTACACTAACACTTATACTTGACTTACTAATTCAAGTAGTTATCAATCTGTATTTAAAAAATGCTGAAATATTCTTTATCTTTGAAAAAGAAAGATTGCTATTAAAATCAAGATTTGTCTTAATTTTTAGTCTTTTGAAGAGGAAATAAAATAACCTATAGGACTAATGATTCCATAGAGAAAGAAGGCAACATTAGTGAGCCCAATTCCAATTAAATTTCTAATATCTTTTATCTATCAAAGTGTATTGATTCGAGCAGTGGTATGAGAGTGACTATAGAAAACCTATGGTAGAAATTTGATTTCCCTGCATTTGGCATACTCTAACTAGTGAAAATTCTGCTCGAGTGAGAAATGCGGTAGCTCTCTTGACCTTGACAAAAAATATCAAGTCTTGGAAGTAAAAGATCTTCAGAGTTTATCAGGTTTGTCATTGTTGGGTGCCCATATTTAACCACAGACTCCAACTACTAGTATAGTTTGTTTTAAACCAGATGTTAAATGTAGGTATGAACTATGAAGTAGATTTAAATCAAAGGCCTTATAGAATTAGAGTGGATAGGAAATTCATAAGAGCGGCTTCAATATTTCTTCTTTGTATCAATTGGTGGGGTAGGGTTGGATTGTGTTTTCAATGATACAACATTTTCCTATGTAAATCATCCTATTTCATATAATCAAATCATTTTGTGTTATCAGCTGGTTATTACATGTTTGAAGCTCTTGGTGGAGATCAATTTAAATTTCTTTTAATTCATTGGAATCAATACCAAGTCGTTGTAAGACCAGGGTTCTTTGTTAAAGTGTAATTCGGTATCATTCCATTTGTTTGGCACAAGTCCTGCTTCATCCAATCATTATTTTGATTTTCAAATTTGTTTGTTGTTCTTCCACTTCACTCTGATTTGTCTCTTTGTTTACAATGTGTTCTTTGATCTGTTGATTTACATTATTCTATAATCATTGATAATTGAGCAAACATTTCATATTGCCTTTCATTACTTCTTGTTTCTCTTGAAAATTAATTTCTGATGGTACTACATGAATACTTGTGTTCTTTTCTCCTTTCTTTAATGCTCATCACCTTCAATCGTTTTTGTATTATATATGTGAGGTATATTAAAAACTTTAATTGATTCCTCCCAATTCTTGTTCATTTTTAAGATCCAAGAACTTTTTGATTTCAATGAGTATTATATTTCATCTATTCTTAACCTTTATTATCATGTAATGTTAAGTATAGTCAGTTATAATACTTGAATATTTGTGGAATTGTTTAGTGTTTGCCTTCTGTCTACATGAAATGGACATAAAAGTGGCATTTATTGTAGAGTTGCCTATGTAGGATGATGATAATCATATTTATGACATCAAAATACAGCATTCTTACTTACTGATAAGTACTAATTTATAATCCTGTTTCTTTGTAAAGTTGCATTAGGGTAATTTGTACTGTATTAAAGTAACCTTTCCAGATTAACTGTCCAACACTTATATGACACGCATGTGTTGATAGTGTCGTTAATTTTTTATCAATCAATCAATCTTTATCATATGATACATCGCCTCTTACAATGCATAATGAGTTTGGATGTTCAAGACAACCAAACTGCCACAGACTGAATATTTCACCCCCATTTAACCTGACTTTGAGGCTAACCTACATGTACATGTATGCTGGAGAAAAAAGAGTGAAAATCAGGAATTAGGGCCATCAGAGGCCATTTGATTGACCTAAATGCCTTTCTCACTGGCCTTGAAGATTTTTAATACTTATTTTTCTTTTTCCAATTTATGCTGCAATAAAGAAGGAAAATGATCTTGCCCTTAAAATATTAAAATCTAAAGCTCGGAGAACAGTACATGTATATTGTCCTATAATCATATCATATGATATCTATTTGATATAATTAGATGTTTTGCATACATCATGCAGTCTTTGTTGTTTGATTCAAGCAAGATGTGAATACCCCTTATGCTTTTTTTTAAATTAATACACCTCATATCACTCTGCAATTTTTATTCATTTCAATTTTAATGTTTAACTATATTTTTCATATGAACATTGTGAGGAGAAATGTCTTTGAATAATATGGTGCCTTTCTCTCAGTATATGAGTGTGAAATTGCAGAATCAAACTCTTCTAATATGATTTGTCTATAGGTGTGGAAAAAAAAACAGAATGGCCCCCCAAAAAATCAAGGAATAAGAAAGTTATGGCTGTCTGAAAAATTAGATAATTTATCACCAAAAACCTATACATAATTTCTTAACATTTGTCTGTTCAAAGTTTCAACCTCAACAAATCAGCTTTTCTGCATTTTCTTCTTCTGAATTTTGAGGCCGTTCTCATTACGCTTTCTAAAACTAGTTTACTGGAAACCGATTCAGGAAACCACTTTGGAAGATCACTTTGCTAGCGTTCCCACTTGATCACACGAAAGTGGTTTTCAAAATCACTTCACGTAAAGCGCTCTTGTTGCTATGGAAACGCTCTCAGTGGGGTGACACGTTTCGCGCGAAAATTTTGAAACCGCAGCATGGGCATTCTACACCTGTCGTGTGGAGTAGCGCGCTCAAAATGTGTGAAGATCGCTTCCCGAAGAACGGTTGTGTCCTCACTTACGCTAAAACCAGTTTAACAAGGCAAAGCGATCTTGAAAACTACATCGCGAGGTGGTTTTCCAAACTGGTTTGGAAGATCACTTGGACCGTTCTCACTACGCGTTAAACTAGTTTCCAGTAAACTAGTTTTAGGAACGTAGTGAGAACAGCCTCTTAGTCTTCTTTGGGGATGTTTTTTGCAAGTTAAGATTTATGGCACATTTTAGTGTAATTAGAATGAGGAAAGATGCAGGCCAGAGGATGGTATTAAAATTAAGCAGGTTTGCTTTATTTCTTCTGTCAGTCATTCTTTAGTATAATTAATTAGCTCTTTAATATTTCTCATCCAGCTTTACACTTTATATAAATGTAGACAAGTTGAAATGCAATATTTGTCTTCAATTTGACAGAAATCTGATTTATGTACATGTAGAGCATAGTAAATTCAGGATAGTTATAGAAACAGTAAAATGATCGGTTGCTAAGTCAGTTAAATAACAGATTGCTGATTGCTGAGTCTGGGGTCAAGAGTAATAGTGGGGTGCTGGTTAGTCTGATAATAGCCTGCTGGTCAGCCAGTGGTAGACTACTGGTCAGTCCTCTTGTTGGTCAGTTTGATGATAGATAGGCTGGTGGTCAGTGGTAATAATATGGTGCTTGCTGATCAGTTTGATAATAGGCTGCTGGTCAGATGATTAACTGCTTGTTATTTTGATTATATACTGCTCGATACTTAATACTAGACTGTTGGTCAGTTGATAGGCTGCTAGTCAATTAAGAATAGACTGGTGGTCAGTTAAAAATAGACTGCTGATTAGTTAATGATAGCCTGCTGGTCAGTTGAAAGGCTGCTAGTCAGTTAAAAATAGATGGTCAGTTGAAACAAGATTGATGGTCAGTTGAACAAAGACTGATGGTCAGTTGAAACTTTACTGA